>NC_056733.1:399189179-399276679 GCF_019279795.1 Protopterus annectens
CCGTTACTCTGAACTATTGACCCCAAGTATTTAAACTCATCCACCTTCGCCACCTCTACTCCTTGCATCCTCACCATTCCTCTATCCTCCCTCTCATTCACACACATATATTCTGCCTTAGTCCTGCTGACCTTCATTCCTCTTCTCTCTAGAGCATATCTCCATCTCTCCAGGGTCTCCTCCACCTGTTCCATACTCTCACTACAGATCACAATATCATCTGCAAACATCATAGTCCACGGGGACTCCTGTCTGATCTCGTCTGTCAACCTGTCCATCATCATTGCAAATAAGAAAGGGCTCAGAGCTGATCCTTGATGTAACCCCACCTCCACCTTAAATGCATCCATCACTCCCTTGTGTACAAAATGGGACAAAATCTAAAAAGTATATTAGAGAAAGGTAGTAAATACGGGGAGATAGAAAAAAACACACATACCAGGAGATGTGGTTTTTGTAATCAGTGTAGTTATATATTAGAGGACACAGAGATAAAGTTAAAAAATTATAACAGAACTAAAGTATTTTTAAAAAAGGGAAATTGTAACACAAAATTTTTAGTATATATGGCCAAATGCACAATATGCCCGTCATATTATATAGGTAAAACGGAACAAAATTTCAGAAAAAGGATATATTCACACATTTATAGTATTAAGATAAGAGATGAGAAAAATGCATTGGCTAAAAATATTAGTAATAAAGGTAACGAACATCAGTTCAGGTTTGGCATTTTAGAGGTTGTGAAAAACAATCCTAGAGGGGGTAATATCAAAAGTAAGTTAGCATTCAGAGAAAGCTATTGGCAGATTTTAACTGATGCAACCACACCACCAGGACTGAATGATTTTATATCAACAAAAACTATTTTGGAATATTTGTAACATATACTATATATGGTACACATTTTATCATTATTATTTTTTTCATCATTATTATTTTTTTACCATTCTATTATCACATATTTTATAATACATTTTATGGTTTAATTCAAAAAGGGTATTGGATGTACGGCTGTATTACACATTTGTATATGGTAGTATTTTTAGGAAGTTAGTGTATGTATCTCTTTAATTGAGAGCTTTGAATGAAATTTTAGCACCAACTTCAAGTATTTAAACAATCAGATTTTGATGTTACATGTTCTGATGAAGCCTACGGTTTGTAGGTGAAAGCGCTTAACCTCTGATTTTGTAATAAAAGTTTTATATTTTATGAAGTCGTGACTGCCTGATACTTTTGGAATCTTTGACATCATGTTTCACGGATCACAGGCGTTATAGCGTTCTTTCAGACACCGTTTGGTTTGGGATCATTGCAAATAAGAAAGGGCTCAGAGCTGATCCTTGATGTAACTCCACCTCCACCTTAAACGCATCCGTCACTCCCACCGCAGACCTCACCGCTGTCACACTACCCTCGTACATATCCTGTACCACTCTTACATACTTTTCTGACACTCCTGACTTCCTCATACAATACCATAACTCTTCTCTAGGCACCCTGTCATATGCTTTCTCTAAGTCTACAAAAACACAATTCAACTCCTTCTGACATTCTCTGTACTTCTCCATCAACACTCTGAGAGCAAGTATCGCATCTGTAGTGCTCTTTCCTGGCATGAAACCATACTGCTGATCACTAATCATCACGTCCCTTCTTAACCTTGCTTCCACTACTCTTTCCCATAACTTCATGCTGTGACTGATCAATTTTATCCCTCTGTAGTTACTACAGCTCTGCACATCACCCTTATTCTTAAAAATCGGTACCAAAACACTTTTTCTCCATTCCTCAGGCATCCTCTCACTTTCTAAGATTTCATTAAACAATCTGGTTAAAAACTCCACTGCCATTTCACCTAAACACCTCCATGCTTCCACAGGTATGTCATCTGGGCCAACAGCCTTTCCATTCTTCATTCTCTTCATAGCTGTCCTTACTTCCTCCTTGCTAATCCATTGTACTTCATGATTCACTATCCCTACATCATCCAACCTTCTCTCCCTCTCATTCTCTTCATTCATCAACCCCTCAAAGTACTCTTTCCATCTCCTCAACACACACTTCTCACTTGTGAGTATGTTTCCCTCATTATCCTTTATCACCCTTACCTGCTACACATCTTTACTAGCTCGGTCCCCCTGTCTAGCCAATCTAGCCATGTGTGTGTGTGTGTGTGTGTGTGTGTGTGTGTGTGTGTGTGTGTGTGTGTGTGTGTGTGTGTGTGTGTGTGTGTGTGTGTGTGTGTGTGTGTGTGTGTGTGTGTATATATATATATATATATATATATATATATATATATATATATATATATATGAAGATAAACCAAAAAACCAAATGTGGAAGGAGCTGTTCCCACTCAATCGTGGAGATGAAAAATAACCACAGTTGTCCCACCAGCTATTGCTGACAAATATAATGTTCTAGTACAGAAAAAATACCATAAATCCTCTGGTGAGCCCGTATCAGAAAATATATCCAAAATACTGTAGCATCAAAGAAACAAGTTTATTATGAGCGCTTTCGCGGTGACCCACACCGCTTCTTCAGATATTTAAAAATAATGACATCAAAACAGTTTAAATCATACTTCAAATTCAAATGCAGCCAATAAAACATTACTTAAAAAACATGTGATAAAAGCCATTGCCCCTCAAATCAGAATCTGCACCACAGATTCAAATGCAGCCAATGAATCATTTCTTAAAGAACAAGTGGAAGGAACCATTGCCCCTCCCCACTCGGCTCTAGTTGACAGGCAATCTGTCTAAACAGTAATCCTCTAGTTAAAAAGCTTGTAGTTAAAAAATAATTCAAACATTATTAGCCTAGTATTGTAAGAAATGCATCTCTATCCCCATACTATTAGCAAAGGCAAAGTACAGTCCCACTTGGATGACAGAAGTTATAAGGACGATGCTTAGCACATTTATAATACATTTGTAGCTCAATTAACCTCACTTACTGTCATGAGCACTTGAGTTCAAAGCATCACAGCATTTCCCAGTGTTGAACATTGAACATTAATCACAAGTGTCTCATATGCGTTAAAAATATTTTAAAAAATGTGCCTCGGTATTACCTTAGTAAGCACCACGCAACAATTAAGAACATCTGAATCACCCTTTCATGGATAGCGTCTCAAAAAATAAAAACTCGCTATTGGTGATCCCTCGAGTCACAAGCTGACCACTATGCGAAAAGCATAAAGGTATATTAAAGAAAGGGACTTAGTCCGATTTATTCCATTTAAAAATGCTGAAAACAAAACAACCAAAGGTCCATTCGCCGCTGCCAGCGGTTAGTTCAACGAACACACCTTGCTTCCTCTGCGCCCATGCGTAAATTGCGTAACAGGCGCTTTGTTTACATACGTCAAAATGGCGTATACCGAGGCACATTTTTTAAAGTATTTTTAACGCGTATGAGACATTTGTGATTAATGTTCAATGTTCAACACTGGAAAATGCTGTGATGCTTTGAATTCAAGTGCTCATGATAGTAAGTGAGGTTAATTGAATTATAAATGTGTTAAGCATCGTCCTTATAACTTCTGTTATCCAAGTGGGACTGTACTTTGCCTTTGCAAATAGTATGGGGATAGAGATGAATCTCTTACAATACTAGGCTAATAATGTTTGAATTATTTTTTAACTACAAGCTTTTTAACTAGAGGATTACTGTTTAGACAGATTGCCTGTCAACTAGAGCTGAGTGGGGAGGGGCAATGGTTCCTTCCACTTGTTCTTTAAGAAATGATTCATTGGCTGCATTTGAATCTGTGGTGCAGATTCTGATTTGAGGGGCAATGGCTTTTATCACATGTTTTTTAAGAAATGTTTTATTGGCTGTATTTGAACTTGAAGTATGATTTAAACTGTTTTGATGTCATTATTTTTAAATATCTGAAGAAGCGGTGTGGGTCACCGCGAAAGCGCTTATAATAAACTTGTTTCTTTGATGCTACAGTATTTTGGATATATTTTCTGATACGGGCTCATCAGAGGATTTATGGTATTTTGTCTGTACTAGAATATTATATTTGTCAGCAACAGCTGGTGGGACAACTGTGGTTATTTTTCATCTCCACGATTGAGTGGGAACAGCTCCTTCCACATTTGGTTTTTTGGTTTATCTTCATACTTATTCACGGTCTTTGGGAGTTTTTTGATATATATATATATATATATATATATATATATATATATATATATATATATGTATGTATATACATACATCATTAGCAAGGAGTGTGGGGAATGCAGGGAGCAAACATGGGTTTCCAGCTGTGTTATACAGTGTCAGTAAAGTTAGAATGAAGAAAAAGAAAAACTATGTGCCTCTATCTAAAGCTTTACTCTAACACTGAACTCTGAGAAGTCATGTGGCACTCACCTTATACTGGTAAGTTTCAACTAATACTGCACTATCACTGCTGTATATATTCATACATGCTTCCCAAAAAGAGAGAAAATACAGAAACAACAGGACAACAAAATCGGGCAGAGAAAGCACTGATGATAACTGCAGCTAAATCATATTTGGTGTCTAAGCTAATGGAATAATTACATTATACTGGCAAAGTTGTATACACTATGTAAAATTAAACAATGAAATAAATCTTTATCAACACTAGGCATGTAAATTGAAATTAATACTCTTTCCTTCCTTGTGCTGATGAAATCAACAACTGGATGAAGTGTCACAGGACCGATGATAACAGAAAATTTTGTACTATATTACAAATCTTATATCTGTGATACCTAAAGATGTTCCAGGTACATACATCATGATATTTTTTATACATGGGACAGATTAAAAATGGATAAATCAGTACAAAATAAATATCAAATTAATCAGGTCTGGGCATACATGTCAGGCTTTTGGTCTCTAAACTGAGGTAACCACAGGATGCCAATGCACAAAAGTTCGGCATTTTATTTGGACATGTAAGCCACATAATCAGTAGTAAATAAGTATGTTTACAATATTTACCTAGGAGAATCGTTTTAGGAATTTGTTATTAGGTCTTTGTGGTGAGTGCAACTGCTCAAGTGATTTTTCTTTATAAGCCATTAAAAGCTTATGCCTTGAAGTAGTGTTAAGTTTGAGAACAATAAAATACACTGAATAAAGCAGGCAAGAAAAGGGATTTCATTATCTGACTACTACTTTTGTGTCAATTACTTCAATAAAACTTCTAGGAAAATTCTCTGCTAAATTAACTGCTCATCTGAAGGATCACCCTGTTGTATCCGATACATCTGACATTATGAAAAGTGATAGCAATAAAGTTACTAGCTCAATGACCCATTTTTGTTCTAATATAATGTATTTTTATAAACTTCAGGAAATACATTAGACTACACTCAATTTGTCTTTTATTATATCAGATTGTTGGCATTATGAGTTTCCTTGATTTAGTTACAAAATGATATATGTAGCATATTCCATTTATTTTAATGTACTTTTCTTCTATTGTGGTTTAGAATAAGTCATTCTGTCGATATTTCAGAAGCATGCACTAATGTGTATGAAATATTTACCGTTTTATACAACAGTGCAATTTATAACATTAAGTGTAAATTTAAGATGTGTCTAGAAAGGCTTGCTATAAAATGTTAAAGAGGCATTCAAATTTCCTATGTGTGTCATAGACATTCTGTGATTTAATCTATATATCTGCTGTAAAAAAACATTTTTCGGAATTTGTACAGGTATCTTCTAAGTGGGATATAGAAAAACTGTTTTTATCTGCCTCACAGTTTTGCTGGATGATCATGAAGTCAGAAGACTGAAATTACTTACAGAACATGTCCTAACACAAGTAATATTTGCATCATTCATAAGCAGGGCTATGGAAGCCATTTTGTCACATCCATGCAGTGCTGTTGGGAAAGGCTCCAAGAGTCACAGTATGTAGAAGACAAATAAAAGTGAGATGCATTACGTCATAACAATTCACCTTGTAGAACTTAATGAACTACCATGAGTTGTTACTTCTTTTAGCAAATCCATGCAGCATTAAACTGAAATTTATTTCCTTGTGTCATTACTTTTTGAATCAAAATTCGGAAGTATGCTCTTAGCTGGCTGTGTATTAATGCCAGGTTTTACTGCAATGTATGTTGTGAAGAAATGCATAAAACAGCAAGATGCAAAATTGATGTGTTGCTTTCTTGGTAATTACAGTTATTAAATACAATGCAAAACTGAGACTTTCAGTATGCTTACAATAAGCTATCCCAGGGACAATTTAGAATACATAAAAGAAATGAGAAAACCATTGATGTGTTAATGTAACTGTTTCACATGCATGTGTAAAACTATTCATTGTATGTGCTTCTTCCAGTTATTGAATGTCTTATACAGAATGGTAATAAGATTGCACATGTGCTGATTTCTGTGAAGACCCCCCCCCCCACTCACACAAGATAAGTTCTAAAATCAGTACATTATTAGCTTTTATACCATCCAACTGCCTGATAAGCTTCATTTACCACTGGACAGTTCTGCACACCTCTCATGCCAAAAAATATGATAATTATGAAGAGAGTACGAAATATGTGGAATGAAGGCAAACCAAAATATGGGAGTGGGCTTAATCATTTTTGCTGACTGCCTTTCTTAGAAATGTTGTTTTTATTGTACTGCTGAGAACTCAGAGTAACATTATATACTGCATATAAAATAATAAAGAATGGGTACCTCCTAATGCTAAAGTACATCTATCAGTAACAAGTAAAAACAGTATTCAAAATGAAACACTGTACAACAATGGCCAATGAAGTAAAGTTCTCTTGGAGAATAGGTAGTGTGGTTAAATGATATAAAACTGAAAATTGCAACATATATAGCAAAAAACTTGCATACATTTCCAGTACTTAAATTAAATGCACTTACAAGATATTCACGCTGTGAATGCAGTTATACCATAGTGAAATGATGGCTCCAAAGTATCCAGTCTTATGATGGCTTCAAAGTATCCAATCTTTTTGGTCTGATATACAAAGTATCCACACTGGAGATGTAGTAGCTGCTATGTGACTGTGATGAACTGTGATACCAGCTTAACCAGTCTAACAAATCAAATAAAAGCTTCTAGCTTTAATGGCAGTTAAAATCCTTTTATTGTAGGAAAAGTTAAAATCTTCATGCCAAGTTAAAATCTCGATGTAGAATAAAACAGTCCCTATGTATTCCAAACAATAAGCTCTTTCGGTATCACACTACCTATTCTCCAAGAGAACTTTACTTCATTGGCCATTGTTGTACAGCGTTTCATTTTGAATACTGTTATATACTGCATATGGTCAGGCACTGTATCTTTTAAATGATGAAACATAACTGAACAACTCAAAGTTGTGGTTGTTATAGTGAAAAAAATGTGCGCTATGACAATAATATGATACTTGCTCTAACACTTATGCTATGTATATGTAGTAACTCTGTGATGATTGCAATTATGAGTAAAGAGAATTCTGTAATATACTACAGTCTCAGGAAGCTATTCAGAAAGAAATAGTACAGTGTTTTAAGTAACATTGTGCAGTGAGTAATGACACACAGAGAATTACCACTATGAAGCATTGCTACAACATAGCCTGTATTCCTGAGGTTATGAGGCTATTGACTACATCCATTTTGCCTTCAAGTCCCCACCTGTACCACATGATCTTTGTTATATCAAACAGAAGGACTTTTACTCCATCAACTGTCGAGGGCATGCAGTGCACATGGTATATATGCACTATGCCCCACATCTGGAAGACACATGATTTATAACATCATTTCATGTGGGCTGACTCTTTACAGGTCATCTGCTTGGTAAGTGCATCTGCAAAGATCCAGATAGTCTGGTACCATAAATGTAGATAGCAGATTATTCATATAGGTGTAGTAGTTGTATGTTGAGTGATGTAGAATATGCCTTAGAAATGTAGTTGATGACCCTGCCTTCCACAGTCTCTAACCTGTGGTGGAGATGACATGCAACACACTGCACTGTCACAGACATATGACATCACTGAACATGTATTCAGATGGAAGAAGCACCACTTCCAGTGTTTGAAGCCATCTAGTGCTGCATTGTAGTACATTCCAGAGACCTACAGCAGCATATTTTTAGTCTTCACCATGCTTTTTCACATGGTGATACATAAACAGTTACAATGTGGGGACACTGTAGCACTGCCTGACATACTACCTATAGAAGAGAGGAGGAAGAGGGGCTGAGTGCAGAATCATCAGAGGAAAAGGCTGAGGAAGGATGTCAAGCAGGACAGGCCTGGGCACAATGGTTCATGGCACTAGCTGGTCAGCAAGTATGAGCGATGACAAAAGAAACACAGAACAAAACTGATGCATGCAATAAGATACCCAAGCTATGCAGTTCATTAACAGGCCAGGCTGCACATCTGACATTACAATTATAACCGCAGAGGTCAGAGGGGAGGAAGGGTACAGTCATTATTTGTGCAAGTGGATTGAAGCAGAAGGTGAAGGGACTGCAACACTTGCATACATGGTGTGATCATTTGTGGTAGGTGTGCTAGACACACACACACACACACACACACACACACACACACACACACACACACACACACACACGAGTTGAGGAAGTCACCCAACATGTTTTTCAGTGAAGAGTTGGAGCTTCCCTGGGTGTAGCACTAGCTGCGTGTGCTTTGTATCCCTGCAATATCAGCACTGGGGGTATCCAACCCAATGGTGGTGTAGCACTTCAAAAGTAAATGTGTGAACCACACCTGATGTCCTGCTATGCCATTTTAGTAGAATGTTGACATCCATATCCCTGTGAATAGGTATCACTCACAATAGGGCTATAGTAGAGCATGGTAACATGGAACTATGGGATGTTGAATGGTTTTCCCAGTGAGGTGTTCACATGTTGGAGGCAAAAGAACATTGACACCATCCAATGCAATTTTCATACCCAGCAATGGAGGCATCCATGGACACTATGGACAATGAAGTTATTTACAGAACAGTATGGGCCTTCTCATCCAATAAATAACAGGGTCATGGCAGCTCATTAACCATATCTGCATGGATGTACCAGTGTTTGCCAAATAGGCTTCCACTGGCCTCGACGTGTTTCTGACCCCAGTTTGTATACCCCAGGCCACTCTGCAAAGAATTTTCAGAATGTCCTACTGACCTTGTCTCTCCATGCATGGATCACTGATTTGTATATCCACTGATAATTTCCAAGGGTGACACAAGGTCTTGGAAAGTTCTGGAGTAATAGTGACAATGACAAACATTATCATTACAGTAGTTGGTTAATGCTGCTGTTCCTTATGTCAATGGTGCAGGGTTTGAAACATCTCCCTATCTAGTTTAGACTGGCAGTTGGTTCAGAGGGTAGGGCTGTGGGCTGCAGTTTCTGTTGTACAAGGTGTTATTTACATAGCACTTAGCCTTCATTTGCCTACAGTCTGACCCTGACCAAATCACTTAACCAGACTGTGCTTGCAGACAACTGGGAATTTGGGCTAGGGCCTTCAATTGTCCCCTGGACTGCAAGACTAGAAAATACCTATAAACATATGTCTGCATATATTAGGTATGTTTGAACTTGTGCACAAGACTTTTTTATAAACATGCCCCCATACCAAAAGTGTAACATGCGTTATGCATAAGTGATAAGGAGAAAGCTAATTTCACAGATAAGGGGCCTTAGAGGTTTGCTTATGAGTACAATTCATAGAGGTGAATTTATAATTATGTCATTTGCTTACTATGTGTGTAAATGGCCCTGAACTTACTCATCAGGAGCAGTTTTGCAGGAACACATGGAAATGTGAGGTGACGGGAAAAAAACATTATGTACTGCCATACATTTTAAAAGGAGGTACAGTTATTGACTTTACTTAAAGAAATTCTTTTTATTTGTATGTTAATGGTTGTGCATACCTGGAAAAAGTATTGAAGGGGTCATTGTGTGAAACGTTTCATTCTGGAGTCAGTCAAGTGCTTCTGCAGACATGGATACACTACTGA
Organism: Protopterus annectens; assembly: GCF_019279795.1. NCBI lineage: Eukaryota > Metazoa > Chordata > Ceratodontiformes > Protopteridae > Protopterus > Protopterus annectens. The sequence goes on from NC_056733.1 coordinate 399,199,212, forward strand.
ATGGGTCACTGCAGAAAATGCTTCATTTTGGAGTCAGTCACATACCTGTGAAGACATAGACATACTATTGAAGGGGACATAGGGGGAAATGATTCATTTTGGAGTCGTCAAATGTTCTTGCAAACATAGATATACCACTGAAGTGGTGCTTATGCATACTTGGATATACTACTCATGAGGTTGCTTGGGGAATTGTTGCATTTTGGTGCTTGTGCATACTTGGACATATTACAGAAAGGGTTACTTAGGAAAGTGTTTCATTTTTGTGTTTGTGCATACTCGGACATATTACTGACGGGGTCACTTGGGGAAATGTTTCATTGTGTTGCTTGTACATACTTGAACATATTACTGAAGGGATCACTTGGGAAAAATGTATAATTTTAGGGCTTGTACATACTTGAACTTACTACTCAAGGGGTCACTTGGGGAAACATTTCATTTTGATGTTTGTGCATACCTTGACATATTACTGAAGGGGTCACTTGGGTACATGTTTAATTTTGGTGCTTAAGCATACTAGAACAAAGTCCTGAAAGGGTTGCAGGGGGAAATAATTAATTTCTGTGTCAGGGAAGTGCTTAGGGTTGCCACCTTTTGTTGTGCCTAAAACCGGACTTAGGCCACACGCCCTGCACATCCCATAACCTTCCCCATGTCCCACCCACTTTACACCCATTTTGTGACATCAATGCCATGCTAGAAGAGGGGAACTGCCCTCTTTTGCCATTCAAGATGCCTTTTCTTCTGCAAATTTACTATGCTTAAATCCACAGATTTAACAAACTCCAGGAGTCAGTTTCTTTTTTTGAAACAGAATACCGGAGTTTGTATGATGTCTTCTGGACTACCAGACAATCAGTTTGATTTCTGGGCAGTTCGGAAAAAATAGATAGGTGGCAACGCTAGAAGTGTTTGTGCATACCCAGTCAGGTTGCTGATGTGATTACTAGGCAAAATAATTTATTTTGTGCCATTTTAGTGCTTGTGTACATTTAAGATAATCTACTGAAGGGGTTGCTGGGGGAAATAATTCATATATGTGTCAGGGAAGTGCCTTTTCATACATGGACAAACTACTAAAGGAATGGCTGTTGACAACTTTGTGGATTGCAACTCATATATCAGAGGGGAAGCATTGTTTTTAGCAAAGGATGTGCATATCACATGGATATCGGAATATGAATTGCAAAACTACTTCATTAGTATACACTGCTTTACAGCATTTCTCATTTGCATCTTATTATTTTTAAGGCATTTCACATTAGCGTAAATGACTAATATGAATCTCACTTTTACTATGCTCATTTGTAAGCATCAGGGATACCCATATCATATTTGTGCAACTGACTACGAATACTACCCTTTGTCTTTTACGGTGGAATTCCAAATATTTGCTTTATAGTCTGAAAAGAGGGAGTTTCCAGATTGTTTATCAGATTTTATGGTAAGGTTTAAGATTTTTTTTATCTTAGATGCCTAAATTGATTATTTTTCATCTAAAATGTTTAGATTAGGACAGCTACCAAAAGGGCTACATTTAATTGTTTAATTGTGATACTGTAATATTATTTTTGAGTTCAAGACAGCCTGACTTCTGTAAATCTATGCAGTTGTTAGGAAGATTTGTGGCAAATGTAGCTTGTTTATATACATATTCTGTTCTTAAATACAAGGTTCTAATGTTACTCACCTTGTTTTATTCATCAACAACCTTTCAGATATCATCTTTCTTATATATATATATATATATATATATATATATATATATATATAGGTGTACTTTTGAAGAACGAAAGTTCACTACTTCGAACTTCAAAAGTACACCCACACTAACGAGAAAGTGCACTTTCACGAAAGTGCACTCTCGCGAACCCGCTAGATCGAACGGGCTAGCAGTCACAGACCTTAGGGTTAGGGCACAGGTTAGGGTAAGAGGATAGTTAGTAGGACTATCCCCTTACCTTGACCCGTGCCCTAAACCTAAGGTCCGTGACTATCGCTCCACAGTGGAAGACATTCCAAATCGGGCTATGTCCTCCACTGTGGTGCGATAGTCACGGACCTTAGGGTTAGGGTACGGGTTAGGGTAAGGGAATAGTTAGTAGGGCTATCCCCTTACCTTGACCCATGCCCTAACCTTAAGGTCCATGACTATCACACCACAGTGGAGGACATAGCCCATTTTTCAATGTCCTCCATTGCGGTGTGGTAGGTTTGGTCTAGTGAGCTTTAAACTTTCGTTAAAGTGCACTTTCGCTTAAGTGGGGGTGTACTTTCCCATTTCGAAAAAGTGAATTTTTGTTGTAGGAAAGTACACCCGCATAAATATATATATATATATATATATATATATATATATATATATATATATATACACATTATATCATTCTAATAAATGCTCATAACTCCACTGCAATCTTAGAAATATCCATTCAAAATAAGTACATTTTAACTTGGAACAGATCAGTTCTTCCAAGACTACAGTAATGACATTTAGTACTATTTAAAGATCCAGCAGGGCACATAAACTGTTAATTGAAGATCCACATAGTAAACCTCTTCCTGTCATCCAGTAACATAAACCCCCAATAATCTTTCTAGATCTACATCAGCAATTTACACAACATATAGAACAAGTCACTGATGGAGTCCTCTGTCATCTCAGATGTCCACATAGAATTGTGCACTTTCTCCCAACTTAAGATAGGAAGCTGTCATGAAAGCAAATACTGCCAACTTAAATATCTAGAGTTTTGTAAATAATTATGTGTAACTTGTGAATATTAATATGATTTATACAGAATTGTAACAAAAGGAGATGCTGCCAGCACAGCTATCTGGAATTTTGTAAATAATTATATGTCATTTGTGAACATCAACTTGATTCATGCACTTGTGTTACAAATGTATTAAAACTGTATGTTATATATATATCAAACTGCTGGTACAGAAGTGTGTGTTGAACAGGGTTTGTGCAGTACTGAGCTTAAAGATGTATCCACAGTGTACCCTGCTGGATTAGAACAGAAATGTATATGCACTGTTGTCACAGTTTTGATGGATACATTTTAATAATGGAAACTGAAATACAAAAAGTTAACTTCCAAAGAATAGCTGAAAATTTAAATTACTTTATGACCATATAATAAAAGGATGTTATCTTTCAGTTTCAGTCAACAGGATACATAATGTCTATACTAGAGAAGTTTTTTGTATTGTCTTTAAATCTGGAGGAATGTAAATTATTTTATGACTTCCACCATTTGCCAAAAGATCTAAGGTCTATGTATTTTCACAGGTAGATGCAAATTCTACCAGCCACATCAATGGTTGTTTTTGAGCCTGGGAATTGAAGTCAGATGACAAGAAATTATGTCATTCAGCAAGTATCCTAGCAGTAATATTTGGGATATTAATTTGGCATGTCTCTGTGAGAGAGATAGGTAGCAATCTATATTTTTTCTTTGACCTGACAAGAAGACCCATTCACCACACACTTGCCTTGCTCTATAAGTAAGTCTAGGGAACAGTATAATTCATTTAAGATATATTCAGAAATATAGATGAGCTTAATTTAGATATTTTTCTGCATTTATTTGAGACTATCCTGCAATGCTGTTTTAAATATTTGCAGTGATTTTGAACTCTGATGTAAGTGTGATTATATACTGAGACATTTTTTGTTCTTTTATTATTTATAATTAAATATATTTAAACCTTTCATTGTGGCTATTTGTGAGACATATTTAAGTTTTAAAAGTACTTGCATATTTATTTGGTGACACTGTATATGCCACTCATAATAGCCTTGCTCTTGGTCAAACTACCATTTGTATTGATAGTAGCATTACACAGTAAGGTTGGACACCCTTTGTTAAGGGCCTTAAAGTAGCTGATAAGGACGTGGCTGGTGGCAGTGATAACTACCTCGAGTCACATGATCCAGGGATCTTAACCTTGCCTTCATGATGAATCGAACATGCTGGAGAGATAGATTCTTGACCCAGAGACTCCCCATACTCTGAAATAGGCTGCCCATACATGTCAGGCAGAGCACTTCAATGTCCCTCTTCAAGAGGAACCTTGACGACTGGATGGGAGATAGGAAATTCACACTGGGGATCACATCAGTAGCCCTACTAGACAGGGCTCCAGGAAAGTAAATATCTGTGGGAAGCAATAGCCAGGGAATCATTATGGCTAGGCTTGTATTGGCCCTAGGGCCGATAGCCTAGTACCTACCTATGAACCTATGAAAAAGGGAGACCTATATCTAGCAAGCAGAGCATCACTGCACATGAAAGGGATACCCAGTGTTGCTCATGGGTCTAAGGGAACCCATAGTGTGCAGCCTAAACCACCCCAACAGAGTCTGCCAGTAGCAGGGGAAGTCACTAGTCCAGGTACATGTCCAGGAACAAGGGTTAAATGTTTTAAATGCAGGCTAAATGGCTAGGGTTCACATTGACTGGCAGGGTGGAAAAGGAAGCAGGCAAGTAGATGTGTTTGAGGATATCCCTGCAGATGTCCTGATAGGGAATGATTTTGATAATACAGTAGCTTCTGGGCATGCAGCTACATGCAGTCAGGCTTGGAGACAAGCATGTGGGTCTAGTAGCCTGGGGGGCGGGATCCTGACAGACCGCAGACTTGAAGCAAAGACTGGTGTGCTAGTTACTTCAGAGAGGGAGCTACCCTGTAGCAGTGAGACTGAAGGTGATCCACAGCTGTTTGTGGGTACTGATGTTCCTTTGGACAGAGTGACTGCAAGGGCAGAGGTGAGTAGTAGTACCCAGGCAGACAGTGAGGCACTGCTGTCACAGAATACCAGACATCCTGTGGAAGGGGAGCTGGGAAGGGTAACAAGGAGAGAGTTGAGACAGGCTCAGCTCTCTGATCCTACATTACAAGGTCTGGGGGAGGTAGCTAGTTAGGTACCTGATTCTCAAGGAAAGGGGGAATCTGTATACTGGGACAAAGGATTACTGTACAGAGAGTGAACCCCTGATGGAGGGCTAGAGGGTGAGAGAATATAACAGATGGTAGTGCCCAGAGCCTACTATCTTTCACTTCTGGCCATAGCCCATGATATTCCCATTGCAGGTCATATGGGCATAAAGTGTAACAAGAGATGTATTATGCAGAACGTTTATTGCCCTGGGATTTCCAGATATGTAACAGGGTACTGCAGGACCTGTGAGCAGTCCCAAAAGTTAGGCTAGGCGGGAGACAAGGTCAAAGCTCGTTTGGTGCCTTTGTCTGTGACTGAGGAGCCATTTCAGAGGGTAGCTATGGATATTGCAAGGCCTCTGAGTACCCAAAGTTCCACAGGGAAGAAGTACTTCCTAGTGGTAGTAGATTATGCTACCAGATAACCTGAAGTATTGGCCCTATCCTCCATTGAGGCAGAAAAGGTGACAAATGCTTTGTTAGAGATTTTCAGCAGGGTAGGTTTTCCAAAAGAAAGACTGACTGGCAGAGGTGCCAATTTCATGTCAGACCTGCTGGCTTGTCTGTTAAAGCACTGTGGAATGAAACACTTAAAGACCACCCCCTATCATACCCAGACTAATGGTCTTGTTGAGAAGTTAAACTCTACACTCAAGACCATGCTATGGGCATTTGCAGACCAGTTTAAGAGGGAGTAGGACAAATATTTGCCCCATCTGTTGTTTGCTTACAGGGAGGTGCCCCAGGAATCCACTGGTTTTTCACCCTTTGAAATGCTGTATGGGCATAGGGTGAGGGGATCTCCAGATATGATTCATGATGAGTGGGAGGGTGAGTGTGAATCCCACAAGGAGTCTGTTGTGGCATATGTCCTAAACCTCAGGACAAAGCTCATGGAACTCATGGGCTTGGCTCAGGAGAACCTGGCAGAAGCCCAACAGCAGAAAAAAGGTCTAGTATGACAGGAATGCTTGAGCTACAGAGTATGCTGTAGGGCAGAAAGTTATTGTTCTCATTAATGACAGACACAATAAGCTGCTGGCAGCTTGGAAGGGACCCTTCAAAGTGGTAAGGAAGGGCAGTGATGTTAACTACATGGTAGAACTGCTAGTCAGGAGGCAGTGGGATAAATTGTATCATGTTAACATGCTGAAACCTTACCATGATAGGGAGGCCCTGGTTCTAAGTATTTGCAGTACAAGGCAGGAGGAGTCTCTGGAGGAACTATGGCTACAGGGAGCCAGGCAGCCAATCCTAAATTACTATGGTGGAGCCTAGGGTTACAGGCATATAATAGGACAGTGTAGCACTGTACTGGGGTCAGCAATACCAAGGCAGCTAGAATCTCAAGACAGGGTATGGGGCAGTGTATTCCAGATAAGTTTATCCCTCTCAAGCAACGTTTCTCAAGGATCACTTGAAAAACTAGCTTGAGTCTTCAGGGTGAGGGGAAGAGAAATGTCACGAAAGGAGATACTGCCAGCCCAACTATCTGGAGTTTTGTTCATTTGTGAATATTAATATGATTTATGTAGAAGTGTAACAAAAGGAGATACTGCCAGCACAGCTTTCTGAAAATTTGTAAACAATTATATGTGATTTGTGAATATCAACATGATTCATATGCTTGTGTTACAAATGTATTAAAACTGTATATTTGTATATCAAAATGCTGGCACAGAAGTGTGTGTTGAACAGGGTTTGTACAGTACTGAGCTTACAGATTTATTTACAGTGAACCTTGCTGGATTAGAACACAAATTTATATACACTAGTGTAACTGTTTAGTTGCATATATTTTAACAATGGAAACAGAAACACAAAAAGTTAACTTCAGAAGAATAGCTGAAAATTTTAATTACTTTATGACCATGTAATAAAAGGATGTTATCTTCAGTATCAGCCAGTAGGAAACATTATGTCTATATTACAGAAGTTTTTTTTTGTATTGTCTTTAAATGTGGAGGAATGTAAATTATTTTACGACTTCCACCATTTGCCAAATGATCTGAGGTCTGTGTATTTTCACAGGTAGTTGTTAAATGCTACCAGCTGCATCAATGGTTGTTTTTGAGCCTAGGAATTGAAGTCAGATGACAAGAAATTATTTCATTCTGCATGTATTCCAGTAGTAATATTTGGGATATTAATTTAGGATTTCTCTGAGAGAGAGAGAGAGAGATAGTATTCTGCATTTTGTCTTTGAACTGACAAGAAGACCCATTTACCACACGCTTGTCTTGCTCTGTAAGTAAGTCTAGGGAACTTTATACTTCTTTTAGATATAGTCAGGAATATAGATGAGTTTTATTTAGATGTTTTTCTTTATTTACTTTAGTCTGTCCTGCAATGTTGTTTTAAATATTTCCTGTGATTTTGAACTCGAATGTAGCTGTGATTATATATTGAGAATGTTCTTGTTCTTGTATTATTTATAATTAAATATATTTAAGCCTTCCATTGTGGTTGATACTTGTGAGATATATTTAAGTTATGAGAGTACTTGATATTTATTTGGTGATACTGTGTAGGCCACTCCTAACAGCCTTGCTCTTGGTCAAACTACCATTTGTATTGATAGTAACATTACACAGTAAGGTTGAACTCCCTTTGTTAAGGGCCTTAAAGTAGTTGATAAGGATGCGGCTAGTGACAGTGATAACTAGCTTATAGTCTAGGCAGAAGGGGGCATAGCTACTAACCTATGCCAGCTTTTCCCAGGTGTGTGTGTGTGTGTGTGTGTGTGTGTGTGTGTGTGTGTGTGTGTGTGTGTGTGTGTGTGTGTGTGCATAAATAAAATTTCAAAGTGTGTATGTGTCAGCTACCTGGGCAGGGACACAAAGCACTGGTTGGACAGAGAGGGTGTTGGAGGTCTTGGCTTTGCCACTCAGCTGAAATCTCAACTCTATAGCAGTGTCAGTGAAGAGTCTTATTGAAGATCTGGAGAAAGGGAGAAACCAGCCCCAGGCTGGCTGTGGTCTCTGTGTGTTCTTAAGGGAAATTGCAGATGAGGCAGAGAACTGCATCTGGAAATACTGTGTGTGTACTTGTCATCTCTCAGTGTATGTCACCCACTAGTGCTAGTAATGAGCATTGAGGCTCCTTGATTACTGTTGCTTGTGGTGGGGCATCACAGGAGTTATTAGAATGATTGCCCTTTTTTTAAGATGGAGCATGCTCTGCCAATCACAATAAAAAATATCAGCATACTGGCAACAGCTGGAAACAAAATGTTAACATATACCCATTTCTTCCATAATAAAGAATATTATCACTGTAAAACATTTCAAAAAACAAACTGTTTCCATAAGTGCCACCTTGCTGCTATATACTAAATTACCCCCCCCCCCATCATTACCTTACACAGCAAACTAACATTAATTTCCCTAAATACTTACAATATGTAATTGTAAATAAAGTTAATTTGTTTGTTATTTATACCTGATGTTTTATATTATATAATATCACTTTTAAATGTGGTACTGGAATTTGGATATTCTGTACATTGCTTTCCTTTATTAATACAAATGTGCTATTTCTGTTTTATATTACTTTTGCATTGCTGGTCAATATTTTTGCTTTTTGGCTCAAATTAAGAATGACATTTTTTTCTTTTTGAGCTCATCTGCCAGTTTGATGATGGATTGATTGATCAATAGACAGCCATATCAATAGATAGACAGAGGTAGATAAAGAAATAGGTAACCCATTATTGACTGCAACTGAAATACCGTATTTATGTAAAGAGATTATTATCATATCAATAGAGCCTTGGTGTCCAAAACTTGGGAACTACTCTGGTACATAACACTTTATTAAAACAGTGGTGGGGAGAATGACAGATTAATGGTCATGCTTAACAACTTTGTTAAACTTTATTGTAATATATTTTTCCTGATATCAATTTGGTCAGTCTGAAGTTTGAAAGTTCAGATATAAGTTTAGACGTTGGATTTAATAGTCATGCAGAAAACAGACAGTCTTCATAAGTATTATATGTCAAAATGGACACAACTATTCCAGCAGAGATTATAAGTAGTGAGTAATTGGTCTGTTGTGCCCTAACAGGTGACATGGATGATGCTTGCATTCTTTGTCAGTTATCATGAGGTAAAATAATGAGGAAAAAAATAAAGAAAACATGAAAGATAATATGGAAATCAGACAATAAATTGAATATCTCAACAACAATAGGAATAGTAGCTTGGAGCTCTTACCATACAGTAGTTAACACACTAAACAAGAGGGGAGCAAATTATAAAACAATTGCTTTTGCAGAAGAAGAAAAAGATCAATGACTTAACAATAAGGTACAAATTATACAATCTGTAGAAACACAATGACCATTTCCCAGACTTATGCATCTACACTAGCTAAAACCCTGGAATATTTATCATGTAACAGTATGCATTTAATCACATTAACAAAGGTTACACACTTCAAGTGTATTGCCTAAAGTCAAACATAGCACACCTATATCTTTTTCTGCTTTAGCTAAATGTGCACTCTAACCCTGCTGACTGTATTTTTCTACACAGAAATGTAAATTTTCCTCCAGATCATCAAAGCCTAGGGGTCATCCTGTATTAAGCGACGATCTGCCACATACAAGCAACTGCATGGATAAAGCACAATCTCATGTGTTTAATAAAGTTGTTAATTCTGCCCCTTCCCAATATCCAGGCCAGAGCTGTACAAATGATATACAACTGTACTTTTTCAAAAGTCATATAAATAAATGTAGGACTAGTGCTGTCAAATCTAGGTACAGTCCTATCTAAATTATACAGCCTGTACTTGATGTCTGTAATCCAATGCCCACCAAGATTCACAAAAACCTACACTCTCTTTTAACTGTGGAGTTTGCTTTAGCAGGTTATGTGAGTTAAAGCTGTGCAACACTGGGTAGGGCTCACCACTGCCTGTGACATGTATCTTCCAAAACTTAATGATACTTTCTTGAATTCTACTTACCAAAGTAACTGTAAGCACAAGGTGAAGTCATGCAGCCTTGACATTGAGATTATTTGTGACAGCCATGTTGAGGGGTCCCTGATTCTGTAAGGGCAAGGGTTTTAATAATGCAATGTATAGGGTTGCAGTTAAGGGCAGAGGTTGGGTTAGGGTTCAGTTTAGAACAATAAGAATGTTGAGCATGGGAGCTCCCTCCCTGCCAACCATAAAAATGAGTGCAACAGATTTTTTCTGTGTGACTAATTTACTCTTAGGTTCATAGGTTTATATTAGGCTATCTGCCCTAAGGCATTTATAAGCCTAGCCCAAAGTTGGCTTACCCCTTATATGAAAAAATACTGTGCCCATTAGTTTGGTGTGCCTCTGTCCAGCAGTGAACACAGAGATGATTCTAAAAAAACAATCTGATCTCCCATCCACAGGTCAAGATTTTTCTTGAACAGAGGAGCCGTGCTCTACCTCACATGGACTGGGATTTTATTTCACAGCATAGGAGTCTCTGAGTGATAAATATATCCCTCCAGCATGTCCTATTTATATCCGTGCTAAGGTTTAAGTCACTTGCTCTAGTGGTTTTGATTGGGATTTTTTTTTGAGGTGCAGCATGTCATATATTCCGGTGACATGGCCTTGTATGTTGTCAGGCATGTGCCTCTGAGAGCAGACGGTATGCGACTGAATAGAGCTAGAGTTTCTTCAATCTGGCAGCATATGACAGATTTTGAGTCCCTTTATCCTTTTGGTGAGAACTTTTGGGGTCTCTCAATTGCTGCAGATGTCGGGTGAGATACATCCCGAATGGGGCATTTCATTGTATCTGATCATTGGTCTGATAATTGAATTTGACAGTACAGGAACAATCCTCACTAGATCTGGATGGATTGATCCTTCATGATCAGGGCAATAATGATCAAGGTCTCTCTAACCTTTCTTTAGCAACGTACTGTCAAAAAAAAACCCTGGGTCCCAGGTCCCCCATAACCCCTTAGTGGATTCTCATCTATATGGCTATGTGGTGCCAAGTATTTTTTTCTTGTTTCTTTTATTTTTACGCATTTTTTTTGCTTTTTTTTTTGTTTAGTGGGGGGCCAGCTCTCTTGGCACTCGCGGAGTGAGTCTGAAGGATTCTGTATCTGTGATGTGTCCAATGCACCACTTTCCCTTGCAGCAGTCAGTGCAAACTTTGTGTTTGTGTCAGTCCCCTCTCCCATGTTGGCCTGTACTTGAGAAAGTAGATGAGATGAGGGGGGGGGAGAGAACTGGTGCCCTGCGGACACACTTGTGACCCGGCTTGAGTCATGAGCAGCCGCCAGCAACTCTAACCCCTGTGTTCTGTCCTTGCCAGTTTGCAACCCATCTTGTGACATATGGGTTTTTATTTTGTTTAAGTTTTTTTACAATACCTGAGTGGGGGTGGGTGTTTGAAAAGTCTTTGCAAGGGTCAAGGTAGGCTGTATGGACTGCCTTTCCCTCATCAATGGCCTTGGTGACTGTTTCAAAGAAGTCGACCAAGTTCAAAAGGCATGATCTGCCCTTGATGAAGCCAAACTGGGGTCCAATGTCTGCAAGTCCCTATATCTTTGTTTATGAGCTTCCATTATGAGTCCTCCATTATTTTCCTCCTAGACTTTTTAGCTGGACTTGACGCGGTAATTACCAGGGTCCATAGAGGCCTGTGGAGTGTGGAGTGGACCACAGGGGACACCACACCACTCCTTGACACGCATCATCATGTGGTAAACTGAGAGATAGAAAGATGATGCCATATAATTTTCCTCTCATTTAGCTGTGTAAGCACACAGCCAGGGACACCATCGGTCCCATTGATGCTGTTTTTTTTTTTTTAGAAGAGCAGCTTTCACCTGCGCATTTGAGATGTCTGGGAGGCTACACTCCGCTGGGATAGTTATCTCTCCTTTAGGGGAGGGGGGTGAGTTTGCACTGAACCTGTCTGCCAGTATGTTGGCAATGTCTACGGGGTTCAGTGATTTTTGTATCATTTTGGACTAATTCTGAGCATACCTGGGAGTTTCCACCCAGGTTCCTAACATAGCTGAAAAAGGCCTTATGATTGTCATTTGAATCCATGGCAATTTTTCTCTCAAAATTGGCCTTAGTTGATTTTATGAGTGTTCGTATTTTTTTACTAATAATGATCAGGGGTGACTTCCCTTTCATGGATTTTGTTCTATCTTGTAAATTGGACCACTTAAATGACATCTGTGTAATGAATTTACTCTTGGACCACATAAATGACACCTGTAGGTGTATTTATGTGTGTGTGTGTGTGTGTGTGTGTGTGTGTGTGTGTGTGTGTGTGTGTGTGTGTGTGTGCATGTATGTATATATATATATATATATATATATATATATATATATATATATATATATATATGTAAGCTAGATCGAATGACTCAATGTCAATAATGCTAACTTTGACATGTTGCCATCAACAACAAAATATTGATGGATTTCTGCAAATGCTTAAGTGATTAACCTTAGATCATGCAAACTAAAAAGCATGTAAAATGTCGATATGGCATTATGCATACACGTGGCATAATCTTGCTTACCTTCATACCTCTGCTAATTATTTATTCCATTTCTGAAATTATACATTCCCCTGGGTAAGGGAATATTCCCCAACCCCAGGAACTGGTTATCTCAAACACCTGTCAACTATCTGTTCTGTCAGCCAAAGTATGTTGACAAAACAGAAGTCAACATTTGAGATGTTTGATACTTCATATGACATGATATATATATGTGTATGTATGTATGCATATCTCTCTCTCCCTCTCTCTCTCTCTGTATATATATATATATATATATATATATATATATATATTATATACTCCATATGGTGTCAAGACCATATGATCGAGTTTTTGAAAACTTGAAGCTTTTGAATGGAGATTGTGGTGCAGCAATAATCAGGAAACATACCCTCTTCCTCTCTGTAGTGCACTCTTGGAGTTAGTGCATAGAATTTGCAGGGAGTGTGAGGGGTGCAGCCCTCCCCCCCCGTGAAAACATAAAAAGGGTAGATTTTTGTGTTTTTGTTTTTTTTTTTTTTTTGATGTTCGAGATTTCTGAAATTCAATCATATGGTTTCTTCTATACTTTTTTGAGTTTCGAAAAAGTCAATCATTTGACATACACCTATATATATATATATATATATATATATATATATATATATATATATATATATATATATATATATATATATATATATATATATATATATATATAGGGTGTGTGTGTAATAATTCACGTAAGAGGTCAACTTGGAGATAGCAAGCTTTAAGATATCTATTTTGGGGGGAAATTGTTTAACATATGAGACAATAGTCATTTATTTAGTTTTTGGATGATTTAAGTGCAGATTGATAACAGGGTAATACTTACTTTGGCAGAGTTTGGTTCCCATCTTACAGCATTGCTAGTGATTATCTTATGAGAGATGGAAATTTGATTCTGTTTTGGAAGTTCAAGTTACTGCTGGCTTAGTAGCAACTTGCATTATGATTAGCTATTTAAGGTTTCTGTTTTTCTCCCATGTGTTGCACTTGTTTGCCCTACATGGTACATCGTGGTTAGTCCTTCTCAGTAGTCACCTTTTAAGTGACTGGACAAACTCAATGGGTGTTGAACCATTTGCTAACATGCTTGCTAAGCATTTCACCAAAGCAGTATTGCTGAAATTTTGAAATAGGTAAATGAGGCTGTTATCAGTTACTAGTCAATAATTTCATTACTACACGCATTGCTGTAGGTTGAACATTTGTGGTGGTCTGCTGTTAGTTATGCAGTTCTGCCCTTCATTGTTACTGCATTGTTATCAGTTGAATATAGACTCCTTACTAATGCAATAGCTGCTCTAGTGTTATTCTAACAGTTTGTGGGCAGAGTTATGCTAACTAAACTGCTCTTAGCTGCTCAGAATTAGTTGTATCTCAAATTAATCTTAGATAATCTTTTTCTGTACCCTGCACCTAGCCAAGCTACAAATAATATATTCCGAGCACTTACACAAAACTATATCCAAGATCCATCTGTGCAAAATGGAAAATAATCCTGCTTGCATTCCCCCTTCTGCCAGCCTTATGGTATATGATATTATTAAGCAGCATATGAACTTCCATATGCTCACAGATAATAAACTTTTACCAGATAAAAATAATTCAGTCTGTAAGTGATGCAAACACCTGCATAATCTGTAGACATCAGCCTTGCCCAAATAGATCACCCACATGTTATCATAACCATAGACTTTTACTAAGGCATAAAAAAGTTATTACTGAAGCTTACAATTATTAAGAAGCAAAGTTTTAGTAGATGTCCACCATCGCATCACCACCTTGCTCACACATAGTAAAGAGTCACCTAGAAGTAGACAGCAGGCCATCTAACACATATTACTCCATTAATAAAACAGAAAGGTCTTGGTAATTGGTGACTCTATTGTCAGGCACACTGACTTCATACTCACAAGGCTGGACAAAGACAGGGTGGTAGTTCGTTGTCTTTCTTGTGCCAGTATCCATGTTATTATAAGGGCTCTAAAGTATGTCTCACCATAAAGGTATGATTACATCCTACTGGTATACCATGTGGTTGTGAATGACTTGGTCTGCCCAACCTTAAGAGACATGCAGAGAGACAAGATGGATTTCACCACTGCAGACCAGACATTGGTCCTAAGTGGAATCCTTCCATCGTTCATAATAATACCTATATAGAATGATAATATCTTTGGCTTCAACAATTGGCTTAGTAGTTAGTGACATTCTAAAGGGTCCAGAATATGTCATAATGAGAACAGATGACTGACAATCCAGCTTGGTTGACCAAGGATGGCCTGCACCTCTCGTTCATTTATTACAGCAGAAATTAATCCTTGTAACAACTTCTGTACTGAAAAGGGTTAAAATGAATTGCAAACAGTGTAGTATTGCCACACTTGCTGAATATGTGTCCCAGATAGGTATGCACCTAGCCCCGTCACCCAGAATAATGTCTCAGTGCAAAACAGAAAATGACTTGACTTTAGCAATTGGCTAAGTTTCTGGTGTCATTCCAAGGGGATCCAGTATCTGACAGTCTGGGAGGACATGACTGACAGACCACAATGCTTTGCCAGAGATGTCCTTCATCTGTCTCCCCTGGGCTTCAGGCTTCTGGCAAAGGCTCTTGCCACCCACATAGTGCCTTTTTTAGGAAGAGTCATGAGGACAAAATTACCAACATGAAAAATTCTTAAAACAAAATTCAAAGGTCATGATGCTAAACACTAGGAGTCTTAACATGAAACTGCACTCATTGCAAGCATTCCTCACCCTAGAAGATGCTGACATTTGTGCATTCACTGAAACCTGGCTCAAAGCTGCAGAGAGCCCCCCAGCCTTAACAGGATACTTGTCCTACCATACTTTTGGACCCAAAACAGAGGCCTACAAAGCCAAAGGAGGTGGAGTTTCAATATTTATCAAAGAGATACACACCTCCAGGGTGGTCAAACAGTATGATGCACAGGAGACAATCCAGGTGCAGTTAACTATTGACAAAACACCTATTCAAATCATAGCTAGCTACACACCCCAACCATGACTCAGGAAGCCCAGTCCACCTATCTGGATGTACTTGAATCTATCAAGATTCAACCCTCTACCCTGATTCTGGGCGAATTTAACTACCCAACCATAGAGTGGAAGACCTATTCTAGCTCAAGCATGAATGCCCAGAGATTCCTCAACTTTGTCATTGCCATTGTATTGGATCAGCTGGTTGACACCCGCACAAGAGGTGAAAATATCCTGGACCTAGTACTAACCAACTTGAATAGCCACTGTAGCACCTGACCCACAGATTTGACCATAAAGCAATCACTTTCAAAGTCACCATCTAACCTGACCCCCCCCCCCCCTTGCCAGGGTCAAAGAAAAAAAAATTCCAAAGCTGACTACAACCTCCTGAGAGTAGGTATAAGCAGCTTCACAGCCACAATCCCTTCAGTTGAATCAAGTATTAATGTCCAAGCCTACACCAAAAATCTACATGAGCACCTATATAGCTACATGTACTCAGCAACACCTGACAGGACCAAATCATCTTCCTCAAGGCAGAGTAAACCTGTTAGCTGGACAGCAGCAATAAACAAACTCTATAATAAAAGGAAAACATTGGTGTCCAGGACCAAGAAGGAGCTGGTGCCAAGTTGGAAGCAATTTCCCCTTTGTCTGAACAAGCAAATAAGGTCACTGGTGAAATTCTCTAAGGCTGTCTAGTCCAAATTAGTCACATCCACTAAGGACAATCATAAGGCCTTCTTAGCATACATCTGCAGTCTCAAAGGTAACTCCCAAATCTGCTCTGAATTGGTGGTCAAGAATACCACATGCTAAATGTCATAGATATAGCCAACCTGCTGGCAGACAAGTTCAGTGAAAACTTCATCCCCCTGTTCCCCCCATCAGTAAACCAGGGCATCCCCAGCACCTGCTCCCCCCTCCCCTCATCACCAAGGAGCAGGTTATTAATGCATTCTCAAAGACAAAAAATACAGCTTCTCTGGGACCCGACAACATCCCTGGCTGTGTCCTACATGAAACCAGGCAAGAGCTCTCAGTACCACTAGACATCCTATCCATCCAAACCCTGTGCACCGGCTTCATCCCAGCAGAATGGAGGACATCCACTGTCATCCCTCTGCCCAAAGGTGGAGCATCCACCGACCCAGGCAATTATAGGCCCACCAACCTAACTAGCCTGCTCTGCAAGGCCATGGAACGCATTATCATGGACGTTATAAACAAGGACATTGGCAACCTCCAAATGCTTGATCCCACACAGATTGTTTTTTTCAAAGGGGGATCATGCCTGTTAAACTTGGTCATCTTCTTCGAAACAATCACCAAAGCCATGGATGAGGGTAGGACAGTGCACATCACTTACCTTGACCTAGCCAAAGCCTTTGACACTATTCCCCACTCGGTCAAATAGATAAACTCTCCCAGCTATGCATCAACCCATAAGTTACCTGATAGATAGTTAATTGGCTCACTGATAGAACCCACTCAGTCAAAATAGGGGAAGCCATCTCTTATAGTATACCTGCAACAAGCAGCATACCCCAAGGATCGGTCTTGGAGCATCTACTGTTTGGGATATACTTTTCTGAGGTGCAAGCCAAAACCAGGGGTCTGTGGCTGACCAAGTTTGCAGATGGCTGCAAGCTGGCACTGTCATAAATTCCCTTAGGGATGTGAACATCCTGCAGGAGGGCATTAACCAAACTAATGACTGGTGCCAGAAGCACTGCCTCAAAATGAGTGCTAAGAAATGCATCATTATCCCCTTTGGGGAAAATGGTGTCTCCACTAATTATCACATTAATAACAATGTACTAAGCATGCAATCAGTTGTGAGGGACTTGGGCACCCAGGTTGATAGCAACCTGACTTTTGACCACCGTGCTGCCTCTGTTGTACAGAAGGCTTTCTACATGGCCCACCTCATAAGTAACAGTATTTCATCCAGGAACAAGGAGGTTATAACATCCCTGTACTCCTCCCTTATCAGATCCATTATCGAGTACAATGCCTCCATCAGCATGTACCTTGCCAAGCACATGCAGCAGTTGGAGAGATCACAGAGGTTCCTGACCAGGAAAATCCAGGGTCTCAAACACCTATCCTATACAGATAAACTAAATACCCTGTCCCACTACTCAGTCTCATACAGACTGCTCAGAGGTGACCTGTGTCTGGCATACAAGGCCATCTCAGACTCAGCCTTGATAGAGTTGCCGCATATCCGTAAGTCAAACTCCAATCATGCAATCTGCATGCAAGGTCTCAACCTGTTCTGTGACATTAATACTACTTGTTGGTGGGATAGATTTGTGTCCCAGTGACTCCCTCATCTGTGGAATAGACTTCCTCTCCATGTTAAGCAGAGTACCTCACTAGCCCTCTTTAAGAGGAACTTGGATGACTGGATGGGAAACAGAAAATACACCCCTGGGATCCCACCTGTGTCCCTGCTAGACAAGGAAAACAGGTGCTGACTTTGAGGGAACATAGGTGAAATTCTTGGCTAGGCTTATAAGGGCCTCGGGCCACTAGCCTAGTATCATTCTATGAACCTATGAACTTGCAAAAAAACTGTCTTTCTCAACCAACTTATAGTACAGCCAATACCCACTCCATAATGATAATGTATCTAGAGATCTTGGAACATGGGCTGATAATTTCCTGTTCTTTGACTACTGCATGGTAACCATAATCATAAAATGTGCCCTTTTAAAACAACTAACATTTAAATGGATATAATCCAGTTTAAAACAAGTTTTCATCCCTCTTTATGTACTCCTAATTAGACAAAATTATTATGTAGAATGCTCTCTTTGGGTTGTATAATTTTAGACATATATTAAACAATGAGAAAGGTAACATAAGTTCCTAACAAAGAAGTCAGTTGGCCTAAAGTCCATGAGCATCAACAAAATGTTTGAGGAACAATCACATACTGTCCTTTTATTTAGTTTCATATAGCTTCTTTTGTTCATAGTCTCATAGGTGAATACTAGACTACCTGTTCTGAAGGGTAATTTTAAGCCTAGCCAATAACCTGAGGACAGAATTAACACTGTATATTGTGTTTGTATGGTGACCCTTGGCAAGCCCATCCACTGTGGGTGATATATACATTCCTTGAACTTCTTTAAATTTGCAAGTCAGATAGTTCTACTGATACCAAAATTAGGGATATAAATCTCCACCAGCACAGGAAAAAAATGCACAGACAAATTTATTTCTCCTAACCTACCTCACCTCTGGAACAGAAAATGCCTTCTCCTGCAAGCTAATCAAAGTGACTTTGCTTCATTCAGGTTAAACCAGAATGACTGACTGTGGGTTCCTCTAAATTTACTCCACCACTTACCTGTTTTGCCGTTTATAAGAAACTTATTCTCAGAAGGGTCATTTGGATTAAGACGGTTTGCTCTGTTACCCCAAAATTAAGGTCAAAAGCTGATCAAAGTCTTTTTAATATCAATGGAAATACTAAGTAATGGCTAGATCCAATACATGTCTTCCAGAAAATGATTTATTAGACTTCTAAGGTGATCCAGACTGGATGTTTCAATAAAGAAAGACTACTAGTTCTGCCCTTACTAATGCAGACAATGCAGGTTGCAAACGCTTTGTCTACACCCTGCCACTGACTTCACAAAAGACATGAAATAAAGAGATTGGCTTGTAGTCACCCATTCGTTGGGAATTTTTAACTAATTTAAGAGGAATGATAATGACCAAGAGTTTGGAAAGGGCCAGTTTCAATGTCATTTTTGAATAGCTTTAACAAGCTGTTGCACAGTTAAGAGGAAGCAGTTAATCCACTTTTGTGTAAGACCATCTGGACCGGGGGCTTTACCAAACCTTCACTAATCTCTTTGAATGTTACTTGGCCTTGAAGAGGATGGGCCAGTTCTTATGAGACTGTGGGAGTACTAGGTTATTCAGGAAGTTATTACCCATTTCCTCAAACACCTCAGCTGACATGCAATAGACTCTGAATACAAACTAATAAAAAGCACTCAAAGGCATTATTAATCTATCTCAAGGAAATCACAACCCTGCCTTTATGTCTTTATCCTAAAGTGAGAGTATAGTCTTTCCACTCCTCTTTTTATGAGAAACAGAAGAATAAAATAGATTTACTGCTAGCTATCCACACACACTTGTGTAACTGCTTAGTCAAGGTACATTTCACTTCTGGCATTCTTCTGTACAGTTAATTTTGTTTTGCTGCATTTGTCTGCTGCAGGGTAAGCAGGGTTGCCAGAATTCTGACGGGCCAGGTAGGGACAAAAAAAAAAAAAGATCTTTCACAATAAGTAAAGACCAAAAAAAAAAAGGTCATTCACACTAAATGAAAACCTATATATATATATATATATATATATATATATATATATATATATATATATAAAAATAAAAGTCTTTAATGCAAAACACCGCAGTTCCACATTAAACACAAGTAGCTCCATGTTTGGTGATTTTTGATTAGCCCATATGCCCGGTATACAAGCCAATCAAAAAATTGTACAATGGACCCTCTTTTGTTCAATGCAAAACATCAGACAGTTCCGCATTAAATAGAAGAACCTCCATTTTGCAAATTTTTTTTTTTTTTTATTGGCTTGTATACCGGATATGTATAATATGTATATATTGCATATGGGCCAATCAAAAAAAAAAAAAAAGCAGAGGATGTTTCGCCAGGATTTTAACCAGCAGTGCAGGACTCGGGATCAGGCTGCTGATCCCGGGACAGTCCCTCTCAAATAGTGACATCTGGCAACCCTGGTTCTAAACCAAGCTACAGCAGACTCATATATGCATGCACGGCACATCTCGCTAAAGCACCTGAATTATTTGTTCCCTGTTACTTTAAATTATCCTTTTAACCACTTTGTATCTAGGCATCAAGATTTAAACATTACCTTCCATTGTAATCTGTCACAATATACTAAAACTACAACTGATTCACGTATTAGTAGTAGTGAATGAGGTTAGAAAACATGTTGGAGTCCTAACTGGACATCTGTAACATTTGTTACATGAAGTTATGTGAAATCACATACAATGGCATTAAAGTCATAGTCATGCAGATGACTCCAGCCATACTGTACAAGATTACTGGACAGTGTACTACTCTACCATGGCCATTCTAACTGCATTATAAATGCTTGATTGTATCTTTTGGATATGAGTAGCAATGGGAACAGTAGTTGCAAATGCCTATGCGAATATTGTCATGTACATGTGGGCAGAGACATGTGTTGTCTTTGACTAATCCTTTTAAGAAGTGTATTAATTTTTATAAAAGATTTGTCAATGATCTTTTTGTTGTGTGGGAAGGTAATTGAGATGAATTTGAACAGTTTATATTATATGTTAATGGAACTACTACTTTTCTACGATTCAAACATGATATATCTAAGGAACAGATTACGTTCCTTGATGCAAAATTAAAGAAGGATGAGCAGGGTACAGTCTTACAGAACTATACAGAAAGGAGGTGAAGTGTAATAGTTACTTGCATCGTAATAGCATGCATCCTCCATTTAAGTTTGGAAATATAATAAAAAATCAGATGCAACGAGTGGTTAGACTAAATACTGTACATGATAGGATGTCCAAATAATTGCATGTTGTGGTCTCTGACCTTTTATATACTGGGTACCCAGAGTCTGAAGTCCATGTTACTAATAGGAGCATACAACAGCAAAGACTAAGCAGAGGGCTCTTCAGCCCTATTTTGGTAATGTGAGTCAGGATAGAGTTATAGCAGGACCACAAGTAAATAAAAGGAGGTGTATGCTTACCTATAACAGGAACATTGAAGAAGTAAAAAATATTATTAGGCAACACTGGTCAATTTTAAAGGATGTCCCAGCATTAAATAAATAGTAAGAGATCCACCAGCTTTTGTGTACAAAAGGAAGAACACTTTGAAACAGATGTTATGTTATAAGGATCAACCCAAGGAATTTTTTAAGGTAGGAAATGTGAAATAAGGTACATTTAAATGTGGGAATTGTGTTTACTGCAAGCATATGTTCACAGATAAATCCATTACACATTCCATGACAGGTAGAGACTTTGTTTTACATGCATATGGGAATTGCAAAACAAGCAATTTAATATATTTAGCTAAGTATGAAATCTGTGATGCTTTTTATGTGGGTATGACAAACAGAAAATTTAAAGAGCGTATAGCCTGTCATCTCAGTGATATTAGACACAGAGTAGTTACAAATGCTCTTAGTAAACACATTATAGAGAAAGGTGATCAACATAGTTTTAAGTTTATGATTTCAAAAGTAATTTATAGACCATTGTGGGGTGGGAATATAAAACTTTTAACTGAAAATGAAGAGATGAGATGGATTTTAAGAATGAGAGTGTTTTTACCATCTGGTCTTAATGACAGTTTTACTTTAATGTTTACTTGCGAACTTGAACATGGATTAAGTATTTGTTGTTTTAGAGTGTTTCCAGTTTTCTTTTTCTTTTTCTTTTTGGAATGGCCTTTTTATTTTATGTAATCTCAGTTAACACTGCTCGAATGCTAATCCCTGCCATGTCTTTGCAATGCTTCTGGCTCTGACACCACATCTGCTCTTATAATAACTCCAACCTGTTTATTTGTATCCAGTAAATATTACATTTATAGGAAGCTTGTCTGCTGCGGCATTTAAGGAATTTATTCAGTAGTTACCTGTCTGGATTCCTGCAAAAATCAATACACCTGAGATCCATTCTCAAGCTACATTTTCACATTGTACAATAACACAGTGCTGTATCTTTACAAAGTAGAAGAAAATGCTGGCATGCATTGCTGGCCTCAGAAACATAATCCAGAGTAGTCAATATTTGGAGGCTACATCTTACACAGAAGCCCTGTAAGGAAGTGGGATTCACATACTTCAGAATGATATTTCAGTTTGTATAAACGCAGGCACTATGCTTAGCTTAAACACAGAAAATGCTAATTTTAAATGCATATTTATTTAATCTTCTTGCTCTATTTTGTCTTCACTGTAATGTTACATAGTAAATGCAAACTTGAACTTGGATTAAATATTTGTTGCTTTAGGGTGTTTACAGTTTTCATTTTCTTTTTGGATTTGATTTTGTGACTGAGAACTGGTTAACTGCCTCACAGCAGTTTTTTTGGATACTGATATTATAGTCACTCTCACTTATAATACTTGACATAGTGCAGCTGATATTAATATTTATATGTGTGAGAGCTGAGGCACTAATATTGTGTCAGTTGCTTATTTATTTATATATCTATGTATTGTTCATTGATTATCCAAATTATTACTGTGGATATACTGCGTACTATGTTTGTAGAAGTATATTTCTGATTTCTGCTATGTGGACTATCATGGCCTCCCCATTTGTTGAACACAGTTAGACAAGTGCCTTTATATCAAATAACCTTGAAATTACATTGCTTGTCACTGTTGCGCATTGCTTACTATTGTGCAAACATGCTGCCTGGCAGTGTGCATCCTTGACTATCATGTTTGCACTATGGTAAGTGATGCGCAATTTTTCAAATGTTGCGAAGCCATAAAGTATGCACTCTCATTAAATGCAATATGTGCAAATGGCGGGAAAACATCATGATACAAAATGCAGATGGTGGGAAATGCTCATTCTACATTGGGCTTGATATATGGTAGTCATGTCTGATGTTTCTGGTGAGGACATGTGCTTCTGAGCACTAAGCTGGGGTGTTCAGGAGTCCAAAGTCTTTATTGGACTGCTAGTCAGAGAGCATTGCCCCAGTTACTGCAAAAGGACTATTCAGGCTTGAAATACAAATCTGAAGCCTGAAATAGTATTGCCAGGGCTTTTACCAGTGCTACAGGTATGCCCCATACTTGTGAATAATGCTGACATAATTTTCATGACCTGCAAAGGAGGAAGTAGGATACCCTCAACCACTGGATCAGGGAATTTAGTACAGAGTTAAAAGGTGAATATAGTCAAGAAAAGTATTTATCATGGTATTCTGTTCTGTTCTGTTTTTGCCACAGTTGTTATGGAGCAAGCACTGAATGTGAGATCCCATGCCATGCGATTGACAAGGATGCGTGAAGCATGTTGTATGTATGCATCAGAACAGTACTGTTATTGTAGCATTAAAAGTTAAGGATGGCTTAGTTGGGGGTGGCCACAGTGGTGCAGCAGTTAGCATTGTCACCTCACAGCAAGAGGTTCTCCAGTTCGATTCTTGGCAGGAGTGCCTTCTGTGCAGACTCTGCATGCCCTCACTGTAGTCATGTGGGTTTCCTCTGGGTGATCTGGTTTCCTCACGCATTCCTAAGATGTGCAGTAGGTGGACTGAACAATCTAAATTTGCCATAGGTGCAAGTGTGTGTGCAAGTGAGTGGTACGAATGAACTACCATTGCAGGGCTATCCACCCATTGGTGTAAACTTGGACTCTAGATGATTGTCACCATTGAAGTGATATCCTGACCCCATGTGCAAAATGGGAAAAGGGGTTGTGGATGGATAGATGGATGGATGGATGGCTGGATGGATGGATGCATGACTTAGCTGGTATTTAATACAGTTATATCAAATTGAGCATGCATATCTCAGCTATAAAAGAAAGTATGCATGCCTTAGTCTGTAGCATAAAGCAACAGTTCCATATTCTCAAATAACAATGAGCATACATCTCTAAACTATGAAAGGAAAGTATGCAGGCATTAGCCTGTAGGACAAAATAACAGTGCAGTATTAGAGAGTAGTCAGAGGTTATGGGTTCAAAAAACACACTTCCCAAATATAGAATACTGTTAAGTTTTCATCATTATTGCAATGTAACTTCAGACCTCTATACTAGTGGCACAAGTGGCTTGCTGTAAATTGTAATCAGTATAATTATAACACGCATATGTGCAACATATGCACACATCAAGGATTGCTGGCTACAATCTGTACTATAGCGTGTATTTGTTATGAACTGGGTAGTCTTAAAAGTAATAAATAAATTTGTTTGTAATGTTAAAAGTAAAGGTACACACTTGACTTCAAGACTATACTTGGGCGGCAGCTGGTTTAGGATAACCTACACCTTGTTCGTACGCTTTTAAATCTCTGCTCAACTTCCTGATTTTATTTGACTTCAATTTAGCCATATGGTCATCTATACTAGAGAAAATTCGGCTATATTCAAATTTATAGCGCCCAAAATTAAAGTCATTTTTGATTTTGACGTCTAACTCAGTTACAGACTTAGAAAAATCCTCCACCCACCTACTATAATGTTTAATAATGATCTCCCTCAGTTCCAAACCTTGTCTGTCAAACAGGTTAATTAAGTCTATATGAAAAGGTGAACCGGCTTCCAACCCTGTTGGAAAATGATGACATCTTAAGCCTTTCGGCACTATCTTAAATTTGAGACATTCCTGGAAGTAAGTAATTTCAAGCTACAGTTTCTTGACTTTAAATAAGAATCAAACAATTTCAAGTCAGTCACAAGTGTAGAAATAACATTGTTACCTCCTTCAGCTGAATCATTCGGTGACCTCATATTTAAGCCTCCAGTTAAAGAGAATTTATCTGACAGCCACGTTGCCAGAGGTTGAATAAAGGGTGATCCAATAAGCTGTGAGGAGCTGTTGTTGTTCGGCACTTCCATCCTGGCATTACCACCTAAAATGAAATATTAATTCCCCAAGTTCTGTGTAGATTGCATCCGTT
Source organism: Protopterus annectens (assembly GCF_019279795.1). Lineage (NCBI taxonomy): Eukaryota > Metazoa > Chordata > Ceratodontiformes > Protopteridae > Protopterus > Protopterus annectens. The sequence goes on from NC_056733.1 coordinate 399,224,446, forward strand.
GTTGTGGATGTGGTCCACCATTGTTTGAACAGCGAAATGCAGTCTGTTTCATTTTGTTACAGTAAATTATTGAAGTCAAGTATTGAAGTTAAGTATTGAAGTCAAGTGTGTATCGTTCGTTTTTACAGTAAACAATTGGGAAGACCTGCCTCGAGTGCTGTTTGTTTTTTCATCAGTTTTTGTTCGTTTGTGGATTTAACCGTTATGCATTTTGAAACAGCCGGGAGCCAGTGTCTCTTTCCATCAGCTAATGAAGCTCAATGTGAGAGCGATATGGATGTTGGAAATAATACTAGTGATAACAATGCTATCAGTGGAATTCGTGATAGCCAAAGAGACAGCAGCAACCGTTCAAATAAAAACAAAACCAACATCAGTAACAGTGGTGCCGAGACCCTGTTCAGTTCTTTTGCTACTCAGATTCAGTCTATCATGAATAGACTTGACTGTATAGATGAAAACCAGCAGTGGCTTCATGGGTCTTTTCAACCGCTGGCAAGAAACCCAGGTACCCAAGGAATGGACCTGTCTTATTCGCTTATCGGTACAGTAAATTTGGATTCTGGTCTTCATTCTGGACAAGTTCTTCCACACAATGAGCAGTCGGGTGAGTTAAGACTGGCCGCTGGCCCTAATGGAACTGCATTTCGCTGTTCAAACAATGGTGAACCACATCCACAACAACGGATGCAATCTACACAGAACTTGGGGAATGAATATTTCATTTTAGGTGGTAATGCCAGGATGGAAGTGCCGAACAACAACAGCTCCTCGCAGCTTATTGGATCACCCTTTATTCAACCTCTGGCAACGTGGCTGTCAGATAAATTCTCTTTAACTGGAGGCTTAAATATGAGGTCACCGAGTGATTCGGCTGAAGGAGGTAACAATGTTATTTCTACACTTGTGACTGACTTGAAATTGTTTGATTCTTATTTAAAGTCAAGAAACTGCAGCTTGAAATTGCTTACTTCCAAGAATGTCTCAAATTTAGGATAGTGCCGAAAGGCTTAAGATGTCATCATTTTCCAACAGGGTTGGAAGCCGGTTCACTTTTTCATATGGATTTAATTAACCTGTTTGACAGACAAGGTCTGGAACTGATGGAGATCATTATTAAACATTATAGTAGGTGGGTGGATGATTTGTCTAAGTCTGTAACTGAGTTAGATGTCAAAATCAAAAATTACTTTAATTTTGGGAGCTATAAATTTGAATATAGCCAAATTTTCTCTAGTATAGATGACCAAATGGCTAAATTGAAGTCAAATAAAATCAGGAAGTTGAGCAGAGATTTAAAAGCGTACGAACAAGGTTTAGCTTATCCTAAACCAGCTGCCGCCCAAGTATAGTCTAAATTCAATAATACTAACAATCTCTCAGTTCCTGGTGTTGCAAGTATGAATAATGGTAATGGGAATAACAATTCAAATCAAGAGTTGTTAGACATCGATGTGGTCCTTTCCGGGGATGAATCTGGTGATAGATCTGGCCATGTCGGCCCTAATGAGGAAATGGTGGTCAGACGAAGTGAGAGACTACTTAAAGCCTCTAAAACATCTAGTAATCCACAGTCCCAGGTGAATCAAACTTACAACCGGGATTTTCAGGAAGGGAATCAAATGGGAGCAAGACCGAAACAAAGGTATTATCCTTCAAACAACAGGCAGAACAACAAGAACAAGAAGTGGAGGAAATAACATGGAGTGAGATCAATAGTCACAAATTTGATCAGCTGATAATGGTCACTAATGATCCAGCTTTTTGTAAATATAATGACAGTGAGGGATCAATAAACAGTAATGTTATAACTGGTCTATCTATAGTGTTTAACCGGAAAGATGACTTCAAGATTTACAACTACTCCTCCACCATTATAACGCCGGACATGGCTGACCTATTGGCAAAAGGTTACACCTTTTTTCCAAACCAGAAATTGGATCTTGTTAAAACAATCATAGACATCAAACTCTATGTAAGGAAGTTAAACCTGTTCCTGTTGATGGGTAATCATGCTGATAAGCCTCATAATGTTGACCACCTCTTTGTTCTGAGCACGTTTAATCTCCCTTTAAATCCATTATTGCAAACCTTTGAGCAGATATGTGAGCTCGATATTAGGCAGATTTCCCAGTTTAGAGGGAAGAAAGGCTTTAAATCTAACATCAGCAGTGAAGAAAGGGATTTTTTGGATTTCATTAAATCTCAAAAAATAAGAGTATGTAAACCAGACAAAGGAGGTGGGTTGGCAATATTTGACATCAGTGATTATGATTCACGCATGGAGGCCCTTCTTGACACTTCAGCGTATCAGATTAGTTCACGTTCGGAGGTCAATAGAGCTTACCAGCTAATCAATATGTGTATAAGAGATTTATTCATCAATGGTAGGATAGAACAAAAAGTATATAACTATCTGTCAGTTTCGTATCCACGATACCCGTATATGTTCGGGATCCCTAAGTTACATAAGGACTTAGAAAAAACACCTATGCGACCGTTAGTGGATGGTCGCAATTCACCCACCTATCCTATAGCTAAATTTGTCGACAGTATGTTAAAAAAGTATTTGATAACTGAACCACAGGTATGCAGGGATTCATGGTCCTTTTTGGAAGGATTAAATAAGTTAGATTACAGCGATGAATATAATTTCTTGACTATAGATGTCAAGGACCTTTATACCTGTATCCTTCATAAGACAGGCATTGATTGGGTAGCTACCAGACTTAAACAGAAAGGTGCCTCAACAAGTGAAATCAGTTTAATTATTGAATTATTAGATTTAGTTCTTACGAAAAACTTTTTCATGTTTGGGGAAACCTATTTGCAAAAATCTGGTGTTGCTATGGGTTCACCTTGTGGGGGGGAGTTTTGCCAATATAGTCATGGCACAATGGGAAACCGAGTTTATTTTTAATAATATTGATTTAGGTAATAACATCATATATTATACGAGCTTTTTGGATGATATTTTTATCCTGTTGAAGGGTTCATCCCAAGAAAGCACTGATTTGGTTCAGTATTTAAATCAGACAACAGATTTCCTTAGGTTTACTTCATCCTTTGACACTGAGGCAATAGCATACCTTGATGTCTTATTAGTTAAAAATAGGATTTCACATTGCTTTCAAGCTAGTATATACAGGAATTAAACCAAAAAGCACAGAGTCCCAAGCGAATATGAGGTTTCCACCAATTTATTAATCCACTATCACGAACTAAATTAAAAACCAGTAAAAACAGTAATACTAGTAAAACGCTTTTCGTCCGGATCATATCCGGACTTCTTCAGACAAAAAAACCCGCTCTAAATCAAAGTTTAAATAACTTCTTTCTATTCACTAACCAATCAGGACCCAGCTCCCACGATGCAAATAACTAGTTTGTGATAGTGGATTAATAAATTGGTGGAAAACCTCATATTCGCTTGGGACTCTGTGCTTTTTGGTTTAATTTGAGTTGGAGGAACTTCGTTTATTGGTACTAGTATATACAGGAAGGCAACTTATTCAAATGACTTCCTACATTTTTCAAGTAGCCACCCTTTTTACCAGAAACATTCAGTCGTCAAGGGTCACCTCGTTAGAGCAGCACATATCAACACACAATTGAGTGATTTCATTGTTGAATGTGATCGGCTAAAAGACATGTTTGTGGGTCGTGGCTACCCGGAAGATCTTATTGACACAATGACAGATGAAGTTAAGTTGAAGAGAATAAACTTGGTTTATTCCCCAATATTAAGGGTTAAAGTCTATAGTGATGTAAATATTCAATCAGTAAATACACTTGACCAAGAAGTAGACTGGTCATATAATAATGACAGTAGACTACCCCTTAGAGATTGTGACCCATGTTTGAAATTTATTACAACGTTTAGTTGTGATAGTCATCTGGTAATTGACATTTTGAAGAAAAATTGGAATTTATTGAGAACGTCACCAGCTATATTGGATAAACTAGGTGACACCCCATATACGTCATTCAGGAAAGGAAAGAATTTAAAAAATATATTAGAATCAGCTGCCCACCCTTTTCCTCGGACAACTGGAATGTTCAAATGTGAAGCTTGCAGTTATTGTAAGTATATGGACCCATTTAGTTCATTTTCAGTGAATAATTTACAATACAAGGTGAGATTTAAATTTAATTGCCAATCAAAGTTTATAGTCAACCTCGCTAGATGTAAATGCTGTCCTGCATTTTACATTGGGAAAACCGAACGCAGGCTTCAAGATAGAGTATATGAACATCAATATGCAATTAATAAAGTTAAGTTGGAAAATGCATTGGCTAAACATGTCTATGCCCATTACGGTCATGGATTTTGTTATATGGCAATAGATCAGGTTGTACCTCATATAAGAGGTGGTCCAATTCCAATTCATCTAGAAGAACTGGAATTGGCATGGCAAATAAGACTGGACGCCTATAGGTTTCCTGGGTTAAATGACATGTGCGCTATCAGCTGCGTCCTGAAAGGTAAAAATCTGTGTTGATAGGTACATATGCCTGTGAATATAGTAAATTTATAACATAGTGCAAGAGGCATTGGTTTGTTAATAGTTACAGCGTATTAATAAACATAGGTTTTTGGATGTTTGTATTTCAAGTGCAAATTTAATAATATTACAACATCTATTTTATGCAGTGGTATCATTGTGTGTATATTTTAAATTTATAGTACCTAAAATTTTACATTTATATTTTATACATTTAGAGTGTACTAATAATACACCAGGGTCAAATGTTTTAGTTTATTGTTGCCTTTATTTAAGCTTTTTTGTGAAATATTTAAGCTGTTTATAGCTTTAAGTATTACTGTTGCTGCATAGGTGGAGTTCTAAACACGTCACCATACCAGTATTTTAAATCGTGTCATTGTTAATGGTATTGACTTCTGAGGAAGTTTGCTTCGGTGCAAACGAAAAGCGCTTTAAGTCGAGTGTGTATCATTCATTTTGTTACAGTAAATTATTGAAGTCAAGTATTGAAGTTAAGTATTGAAGTCATGTGTGTATCGTTTGTTTGTTACAGTAAACCATTGGGAAGACCTGCCTCGAGTGCTGTTTGTTTTTTCATCAGTTTTTGTTCGGTTGTGGATTTAAAAGTAAAGGTAACAGAACAGAGTCAAATACTAGCATCAAGCCTTTGTATGTCACATATGAATGGATTAAAGCAGCAGCAGCTCCTAACTTCTGTCTGTGTAGACATTCTGTGTCTGTACTCCACATCTTTTGTAAGCTGCAGGAAATAACAGCATGGAGTCTACATGGATGCTTTATAACTTGTTGAATATCTCCATCAGATTGGTTGATTAGCATGCAGTTCAGCTGCTTATGCTATAATTAGCATCTCTGAAACACAAGCTAAAACAGATGGTATCCATTAATAATCTACTCCATTATAAAAAGGCAAATGTGTAGCTAACCAGACTGGTGGTAAGGACATTTGCTACATGTTTGCAGGACTTCACAGAAGCTTATTTCTTCACAAGATATCTTTGCAATGGAGTACTGAACTCCAGCAAGTATGCTCCCATTTTGTTACCTACATAATGCATATGCTGGACTATATTTGTGAATAATGTGAAACAAAGGCTTTTACACTTTTATCTGTATGCATTACTTAGAAGTGTACTGATGGCATGGCCTTGTTTGTCAAACCATTTCAGAGGTACACATGATTGACAATGCATGAAAATAGAATGCTGTGTGATAAATATGTGCAAATATTTCAGGGACAGCTCCTTTGAAAGCACGTTCAGCATTTCAAAGATATTTTATTAGCAAAATGGTTCATTTGCCTGTTCTTTTGTGGGTGGGGGGAGTAAGGAAGAGTTACTGTTATGTCACAAACTAGAATGGACTATTCTTTTGGGGGGGCACTTGAGTAACTACTGCAGCACAAACAGGGATATGTTACTCGTGTGACTCCCCTTGTTTTGCATTCTGCCTGTTGTTAGTATTTCACATCTGTAGGCTGTTTTATGTTTTTCCACTGGGTACTACTGGCTGGCTACCTTTATTGTTTTATCTGGAAACAGTTACTTTGTAGTTATGTGATACCTATGTGTATTATCATTCTGTTGTCTTTTAGGACACAAACAATGCCACTGAGGTGGAAACCCCCCATTCAGCAATATGGAAAACAGCATCATTGTTGATGTTCTCTGCTAACATAGGGCATTTTTGCTGGGAAGGTGTTAGCCTGATATGGCACACAGGATACAATTATGGCTGCACATTGTTGAGAATATCAATTCTATGGCTGGCCACAACCGAATCTATGAACAGATGTGCTACAGGTCCACTGATATGATTACCTCTGCTCACAGGTGAGCAGCTGCAATTGCCCAAGACCATAGGGTAATCAGGGGAGGGCCTGCTACAGAACCACCTCTTATCCCCCCAATGAAGAGTTCCTGGTGAATATCTTCCATCATGGGAGCTCACAGCAAAGTGGACCGCTATATGTCCTTAATGTGAGCGCCACTCCTTCTGAGTCTCAAGAGGATCTTCCAGGTAGGCTTTGTCAAATGAATAGTTGAATACTGTTGTATAGTAAAACGATTGACATAAATGTCACTTCTGTCACATGTCTTTTTCATCAGTGAAAGCAATAATGTATGGAATATGCTGTATTCAAACCCAGGACCATGTGTATGGCAGTCCTACACTTATACCTGCTGGCACAAGAATTTTGAGGGAACAGTTGTCTATGTTGTACTTCATTGCTATAAACTGCAATGTCACAGTAGTAAAACAAAGGTTGCACACTCTGTACTAGAATCCAGTACCACCTGTACTCAGACCGGGTTCTCACGATGGCCAAGGGCATTAATTAAATGTATCCAGTTTCTATTTTTGGCTGTCTGCTTTCTAGGTTGTCGACTGTGCTTTGCACAAACCGGATAAACACAGCAAAACCTGAAATTTATTTCTTCCCTGCTGCCACTGTTTGGACTATCATGCAAAAGAAGAATAAGAAAAAAAACTTAGTAATGGGCACATACAAGTAAAAAAAGTTTCTGCTGTCGCACGTTAAGGTATTTTCTGTACAGATACTTGATAACTGCACCAGCATAAGAAATACAAGGATATGCCATAATATTAATAAAGAACACATTCTATCTTCAGGACTTACCTTGCAAATGCAGCAGTTGACACAATGTCTTTTCAGGTCTAAAATGTCTTTGTCTCTACTCTGATATTATTGAAGTATTCAGGAAAATGTCCTTGTTTATACTGTAGTGTTACTGAAGTATTCAGAAAAAAAACAGAAAATATATTCTATAGCTTGTTGAATAGCTCCACCTTGCTGAAAATCACCTGCTTATGCTGTAATTAGCACCTATGAAAAACACATGCTGTTTTACTGAGCATGTTAACTCTGTTGGTGCTCCCTCCCTGCTGCTGAGTGCCCCTAATCTTGAATAAGGTAAACACAGGTAATCTTGTCATTACAAAAAATTAAAAATGTTACCGGTCAATAAAGGTCGACAGAGTATACAAAACAAATGTAAACTAAAATAATAAATACAAAATCGACCAACGTGGCTGCGGAGGACAATAACACAGCGATTTATTAAACAAAAGTAAGCGCTTTCACCTTAATGGTAAACTCTTGTCATTACTTTCCTCCATTCATGTGATATCATGCAAACATATCGCTGAAAAAGATTGCAGACCCTGTACTAGAACCCAGGACCATCTATACTGTAGCCTTATGAATACACATGCTGCCACAGGAACAGATATATGACAGGCATTGAGAAACCTGCCATTCATTCTTCTATTTCCAGTGGTTGCACTAACAACCACATCACACAAATAATGACAAAACTTAAAAAAAAAATTACTTAAAGCAGACAGAGATGACATATTTTAACAAACAATAAATTGGATGAAACAGAACTTGTAAACTGTGCACTGCTTACATGCACTTTCACACTTCCCAGACCTACATGTACACCTCTGTAAGTGTAACCTAACACCCACCTGATTTCATCATTTACTGTTACCATCCATCGAAAAAAAAACACGGTGGAAGTGCCTACACGAAGTGAACGTCCCTACATGGTTCCAGTTTTTTGGGATTCAGCAATTCTAATGAGTTTTGACCTCACTTGTGTCTTCACCATGCTGACAGCACTGAATCTAAACAGTTGGTAAATGTGTAGTCAGGGAAGTTGAAGGGGAGCCCAATGTTGAACACACAAGGGAGGGTATTACTTTGCAATATATCTGCACAGGGGAACACAAGTTTTGATAAAGTTTGACTGTATTCTGTCAGATATATACTGCATATGCTTACATGACAGTATGAATAGTCTGTTTCATGGGGTTTACACTTTTAGCTGTCTACATTAGTTATGAGTATATTCTTCATTTGGGGGTGGAAGCAGAGCTGCATTTATGTCATGGCAATTAAAAAGGACTGTTGCTATTGTTACTATACTTTTGTAGCATCTACTATGTCTAATAATGTCATCATTTGTCTGCTGTTACATTTTAAGGTCAGGTCTGTTCAGACCTAATCACTTTTACTTGCTCTTGTTTCTGTGTAGACTCCTTTCCATGGCTGTATTCGAAAACGTTTCAAATGCATGGGCAACATGAGCATGGAGTCTACACAGCTGCTTCGCAGCTTGTTGAATCATTCCACCATGTTGGTTTTCTTCATTAGTATACAATTCAGCTACTTATGATATAATTTGCATGGCATGGAAATCTGCTACACAAAGTTTACTGAATCTAAAAATATTTCTGGCTGTGTGTGCTTTGGGCTGCGACACTCATACTGTCAAAAATGACCATGTAGGCTTTATCAAATTCCCCCAATAAACTATTTCAGTTTCATATCAAGCATATGTCCAGTGATTTGCAATGGAAATATCTTTTTCAGGGAGAAATTTAGAACTAGGCTTATAACCACAATTGTTAATGAAATGATCAGCTTTCTAATAAAAGAAAGAAAAATCCTCATTGATTAAATATCAGCAAATCGTTTTGCTTTCCACATAGACTATGTTCAGTTTTGTGATTTAACAAAGGAGTTTTTTACCCTGTATAAATGTTGGCTATAAATATGATTTTCTTTTGTCAAGAGCACAGATATTTTCATTATTTTCATCCAAAAACCTTGGATGTTTTTTGGGAAACTAATAATATTCATAATTTTCTTCATAATTAACTTTATTTTGCTACTTGTTCTGGATATTCTATGTGTAACAAAAGGAACGGATTTGTAAATATCCTTTAAAGATCATGATGATAAATGCTTAGGCTAAGATCTGAACATGTATTTTTTCTGAATTGTTATTTAATTGGCATGAAATTGAGAGGGTGGGGGGCTGAGACTCCACCGGGAGGTCAGATATCTTCTCAAAATAGGAGGTGTTTGATGTTTTAAGGAAGCGACAAAATGGATTAATTTCCTTTGCTTAGCAAAATAATTTACTGGCACCTGGACCTTTGTAGCAGTTGCAGGGTAGTGCCCCTCCTTTTCACACACAAACATACCCACACATTCCGGTATATATACATAGTTTTTTAACTATATTTCTTCTCATCATATGTTTACTATCAAGCCTTACTCTCACACATCCTAAATCTAGTTAATCTCAGATGCAAACTAGAGTTGCCTATTGTCTGACAGTCTGGAAGGAGTTTTCGCCTCTGCCAATGACCAAGACTTCCATTTGGATGCCATGGGAAAGCACTACCCCCAGGCCCTAAATGTCTCCTGGATGGAAAACTACTTAGTACCACTCCCTTTCCCCTTGCAGTCTTTCATAACTGTGGGCAGCAACAATGGGGGAGTATCTGTTCTATGCATATTTGCTCCAATTTTTCTTTTTGTTTAGTTGGGCAACAGTGTCACTGCCGAGGCCTACAACACCCTCCCCAGATGCATACATGGTGTCATAAATGTGCCCTAGGTGATACCTTCACTGGTTTGAGATGATTATGCCAACATTATTCACATATTCAGTTACGTCCATTGATCTCGTGCAAGCTTACGCTTGCATGGGAGCAATCAGCTACTGGGAATGAACCCTTTCCTCCCCCAGAATGGATGATCCTAAGTAAACCACTCATGTCACATCATCCTCATCTTGCCTTTCCCCATGCCAAAGTTATTACTCTAACTGGGCCATCTGGGTCACAGTCAAGGCTTTATCACTCTTTGTAACAGAGTTAGCCATCAGCCCGGGATATACGACCAACTAGTTTCCAGTATCCATTATTTTTTTTTTCAGTTTAAAATTACTTAATTTTGTGTTTTGGTTTTGCTATTTTAGGTCAGTCATAGTGGTAGAAAATGAGATGCTGTGTCAGTAGTCTCCTTATAAATTAAAGGATTCACTTTTCACCTACTTATAGGTTTCATATAGTCACAGCCTTACTCCCACTTTGATGAGCTACCAACACTCCTGTGTCTGTTGAAGTTACTGTTTTAAAAGTCAAAGTGACCAAATGAGTTTCCAAATGTAGATGTTTTGGCACAGCAAGCTTTTTTCCATATATGCATAAAATAAAAAAAGAGCAGAAAAAACCTTCACCAGGAAACACTTTCCACATTATAAGAAGATCTAGTGTGTCAATAAACATCAATACTAAGTGCTTCAGTCCTCTAAGCACAAAATACTTCATCAGGGTAACTTCTATGACTGCAGTTGCTACTTATATAGCTAGTTTAAGTAACTTGATTTCCAAGTTATAGTTGCCACAGCAGTTTATTTCAGTTTAGAATGACATTAATGTCTCTCCCTTTATTGTTTGTCTGCACCTGGTCCAGAACAAAAAAAATATCCATGCAATAATTCCTTGTTAATTAACTAATTTATTTATTTTTGTACTCTAACATACATATAAAGTGTCTCACTGAAAAGGTTTTGCCTGTTATTTATCTACATATTTATGAAAAAGATACATAGACTGTTGATAGAATTTGTAGAAGGGACAAAAACATTCTTCCACAGCAAGAGAAGCACTTGAAAAATGTGTTCATGCAGTTTTCTTTTTACCAACAGCATGGAATTCACATATAGGAAAGTAATAGCTTCAAAAATAAAGTTAAGAAGCAAGTACTTGAAGGGGAACAGCTTCATTTGGATTGTGTAAGTTTTGTAAGTGCATAGTGAACAGCTCATATTATTTAAGTGAAGAAACAGGGAAACCATAATATTGTGTATTAAGTCAAGTGAGATGGCTGTACATCATTCTACAAAGGTAGAACTCTTAGGAAACTATCATTAAGGAGTGGGGGCTATTTAGACTCTGTCAAGACTAACAACATATACAGTGTCTTACGTATATAGCCACCCTGAGAGTTGTTAAAACTTTAAACATTTTTTACCTTTGCTCTAGGCAACATGCAATTGGATACTAGAGGAAGAGGCACTGATATGGTAGACAGAAAACCATATATAATTAAAAGTTACATACTCACCATAACTAGACATCTGTGTTGTCCGTTTTCATTCTTCCTCAACACATAGGTTCAGATCCAATCCTCAGAGCTGACTCAACTGCATACTCCAGACTTCAGGATCCAACTCCCGAGCTCCTCCCTGTACCCATAATGCCTTAGTCTATCCCCATTACCTCAGATCAACTTTGTTACCATAAGGCCCATAAAGTTAGACAGAGGCAGAAATAGGTTACAGAACAAAGGAAGTCATCAAGCCTGGAACTGTAAGTTCCAAAATACATAGTCCAACAGGCTTTTCCAGAAGTTTGAAGGATGGGGGATGGAAGGGAGGAAAGTTCAGGAAGAATGAAAATGGACAACACAGATGCCTATTTATGGTGACTACATAACTTTTAAATCTGATGCTGTCCTTTTCAGTCTTCCTCAATACAGGGAACAGAGTCCCCAGCTATGTTGATCCTATGTGGCCCTCATGGAAGGATATATCAGATTACCGCTGAACCAAATGCGGCTCTGTTTCTACATATAAGACCCAAGTTGTAATGAGTAACAAAGGGATGAGCATTGGACCATGTGGCTGCTGCACAAACATGATCAATAGATGTTCTTGACCAGAAAGCAGATGAAACAACCATGCATCTGATTGAGTGAGCCTTGGGTAGTTTAGGTGGGGACATGCCTTGTTGAGAATAGAGCCAAGAAATTCAGTCTGTAATCCATTTAGCTAAATGACTTTAGACATTGGAAAACCCAGTCTTTTTGGTGAAAAGCACACACATAGTTGATCTGATTTTCTGATTTTTTTTGTCCTGTGAAGATAAAAATGTAATTGTGTGCGCATCAAGGAGATGAAGCATATACTCTCCTTTATTCAAAAAAACTGGGAAGAAAACTGGTAAACGAATGGATTGGTTAATGTCATTTTCTGAGGCTACCTCAGGTAAAAGGGAAGAGTTTGAGTGTAAGGTAAGCCTATCTTTATGGAAATAATGTATAGGTTATTTGAAGAAAGAGCTTGGAGTTTGGAAATCCTCTTTGCAAAAGTAATGGCTATTAAGAAGTCTGTTTTTCAGGAAAGGAATTTTAGGTCTGTTTTAGCTGAAGGTTCAAAAGGTTTCTGAGTTAAACCTTGGAACACAATGGTTAGATCCCAAGAAAGTGAATGATCCTTAATTGGTGATCTGAGAAGAAAAATGCCTTTTAGAAAAGCTTTGCATAATTTGGAAGAAACCCAAGGAATAATCTTGGTATTCTGTGTGGAAATTCAAGCTAGCTACTAATTGTAGTATAATAGTAGAAAAACTAACTCCTTCTTAAAAAGAATTGCCAAAAATTCAAGAACCGCAGAAACAGGAGCAGAAAAGGCATCAAATTTTTCAAGTCCAAAAGGGAGAATCTTTTCCATTTGCTCTTGTGAACTTTCTTAGTTGAGTCATTTTGTGAAGATAAAATGGTGGTACATACAGGGGAAGAAAGCCTGGGCTGTCTAACCATTACTGGAAGTGGAGAAACCATGTGGTTAGTTTGAGGGCTTGGATATTGGGATGTTTGATTCCTGATGGGTGTGAGAGGAGATCTGGGGATAGCTCCTGTATCCATGCAGGATAACAAAAATGAGACCATAGAATGGGGAACCGCACCTGTAGAGACCAGAAGGGGGCGACGAGGATGACTGAGCTCATCAGCCAGCTTGCTTTCTGCAGAAATCTGGGAATCAAAGGAAGAGGGGGAATAAGCATAAAGAAAACTGGATGGCCAAACATGGACTAGAGCATCTCTTGATTACTCCCCCTGAGAGGGGATAAAAGCAAAGTACCTGCTGCACTTGTTGTTGTGGGGGGGGGGCACAAAGAGGTTGCAGCAGGTTCAGCCCCAATGACTGAAAATCCTCTCTGCCACAGACTGATTGAGAGACTACTCATGAGGCATCAGACTAGATCTGCTTAATTTGTCCACTAACATGTTGGTTCTCCCTAATATGTGTGTTGCAACAAGAAAGCTGTCTGAGGAGATGGCCCATTCCAAAGACCGAGTTACTCTTTGTTTGTTGATGTACCATACCACAGACATATTGTCAGTCTGAATCACAGTAGTCCCTAGAGGAAGAGAATCTTGAAAGGCTTGCAACACTAATAGGATTGCTCTCATCTCTAGTACACTGATAAGAAGATTGATCTCTTGGGGGACCACTAAATCACTGATCCCATCAAAATTTTGCTGATCAGGAATACTGAAAGGAGTTGAAAATTGCTATGCATGATGATGTGAGTGCCAGAAGGCATACCCTCATCCAGGCATTAAATATCTTTTGATTCCAATTATCATTATGGAGGCATCATTTGATCATATTGCTATGATCATTATTCGGGCATTGCTTAAATCATAAATGGGTTTCATAACATTTTGGGCAGTGCAATTAAGTACTGTGAGGCTCTTCACCTAGGTAATGATATGCTTATACTTAGGGAGTTAATCATAATATTTTCCAGAGTAGGGATACCTAAGGAAATACTTACCAATCAGAGACTCCCTGTACACACAAAATAATGAACCAGCTGTGCCAGTGCAGGTAAAATAGTAGAAACCTCAGTGTTCCTTCCTCCGGATTGATGACTTACGGAGCTTTTTTAAATGAACAATAAAATCTAGGCTAAGAAAAGTTATTTTATGGACATGGCAAAAACTCACAGACTAATTAACACCATGCCTTCTGTGTGCCATTAGAGAAGTACTACAAGTCTTGAGATATTTTAGTCCTTATGCATTATTATACAGTACAAACCCTCCTAGACAGTTAGATATTGCCAGAGAAACTTGTGCATAACAGAAATAAAGCCCATTTAAAACTGTCATAGAACACTGTATGAACTTACAAAAAAGGCTGAAAGTGGTTGTGCTTATTGTACAGGATCACATGGAAAGTGTCCTGGCTACACAACAAGGGATGTACAATAGAAGTGTAAGTGCCAGAGAATTCAAAGCTGGACAGCACATGCTGGTTTTGGTCTCCTTTACAGAAAACACATTTTTGGCTAAGTGGCTGGATTCATTAGAAGAAAAAGAAAAATCTAAATAACATAAACTACAAGTATAAACAGACTACTGCATGAATACCAAAAGAAATATACCATATCAATGTCCTGAAAACATGGAAAGAAGCACAACCTCAGCTAGTTTCCTAGATTACAATAAAAGTATCCAATTATTTTTATAAAATTGCAGAAATTTCAGACGACATCGGTACATGCTATTTTTGGAATGTAATGCATAACTACAAAAATATAAATACTTTTTTAGCAGTTTTGTAGAAAGTGGATCTTTTCATATAGATATTTATAATTCAGTAATATTTATTGCCTTTCCAATATCATAGCCATAAGCCAGTCATTTTTGTAAAATAAATATGCAAAAGTTCTGTGTTTTCCACTAATGACTGTTTCCTTTAAATCACTTTTATTTGCACATGTAATCTTCTGTGATGGTTAGAGTTTCTGTATGTTATATATTATATTTTTTGCACTTTTCTTGTAAAATATGCTTCATCTATAGTTCCTGTCACTGTACTTACCCTAGCCATTTTTGCTTATATAATTTTTAATGCTTATGTTGCTTGTTCTCGGCAATATATCTGACTTGGAGAATAGCTGCTCACTTCCAGTGCCGATAATCATAGCTGTTTCTGTAGCTACTCTTATTCTAGTTAATTATTCCTCTCTGAGGCTTTTTTTCTTGAATTAAAATTCTACAAATATCATCAGATAAAAAGTCTTTTGTTTATGGTTAATTGTATTATATTTGCAAGGCAATGTGATATAGACAGGGATTCCATTAATTTAAATCAGCATGGGTTTTGCATTAATATTTTAGTACGCATTAATATTTATGGACATCTTCATTTTGTTGTTTATTCATAATGTTGGCAACCAATATTTTTTGCTTGACATGTGATGATTTGATAACAGAACGCTGTAACTCTGTTTGATTACCGTACAAGCTGCAAATGTTTACTGCAAAAAAAAAAAAAATAGCTGCTTATGTGTAAAATATTTTGTTGTACACTTTATTGCTTGCTTGGATTATACACATGTGTTCATATCACTCATAGGCAAAGCTAGCCAAGAAAAGCAGAACAACAGAAGACATTAGTATTTATTGTATGTTTTAGCGTGGAACATTATGCTGTTCCATAAAGAATTGTCGAAGGAGAGGCATAGGTTACTCACAAGTGCACTCCATATTAAAAATGCATGCAAAGCTACACATTATACTATCCAAGTAGGATAGATTGGAAGGATTATATGTGAACTGAAAAATATTAAAAATTTAAATATAATCATAGATGCAGTTTCATCAGCAATATTTATTTTTCCATACAACTTGTTATATCTTTGCTCAAAACAAATAAATGATAATACTGACATATACTGTGACTTTCTGATAGCAGAATACACCGATGGTTATCTTATTAGACTCTGTTTTGGGTTTGTGAAACTGAAATCATTTTTCCAACATTTTGACTGCAGTATTACTATTTCTTTGTGATTCCTTAACATTTTAGAAAGAATGTATATGATTGACTGCAAAGTGCAAAGGCAAAGAAATGGACATGGGAATCTGTGTATACACTGCACTACCGAAGAATACATTAGATGTGGCTTGTAGTTCATAAACATGATCAAACAAAAACCTCATCAGTCATTAAGAAAAGTGTCATGTGAGTTATCAGAACTCTTATTTAGTTCAAGAGATTTTGCCTCTAACATTCTGACATTGCAGTTATATCAGAAAGGATTACAGTCCATCAAGCACATTCTGCTCATGTGAAGTGTTGTATAAAGTGCTGGAAATAGAATCAGATATAGATATAGATATTGATATACATATAGATATAGATATAGATATAGATATAGATATAGATATAGATATAGATATAGATATAGATATAGATATAGATATCACTGTGATCAGGAATTTACTGCAACTATTCCGAGCAAGTACTTTATCTAATAATATTTTTTGTGTGCTAGCTGTAGAAATGTTTCACTGGTTTCCAAGACATCTGAGTCTTCACTTGTAAACCAAAGCTAAGGCTCGGCAGTGCGGTTCATTGACACTCCCATATATCTGTGAAGCAGAATGTTGGGTTAAGCTGTAGCCAAACACAGAGAGCTTATTCTGAGTTGCAAGCTGTTTATTTTTATCCATATTATTAATTGTGTATTTTAACACCAATATTACAATTGCCTGCAGCTAACCATTTCAGTTAATTGCAAAGTTTTCTACATCCCACTTGAAGAACTTGCAGCTGGAGAAGATATTCTGATTTGTCATGAAGAAACACATATAGATTAATTCCAAAATACTTGAAGAGTATCTGACCACATATACTGAGAGCAGGTGTTTTGGAATCTTGCTCTCACTGTAAGCCTGTTTATAGACAGGTCCTACACTGAAGCAAGTCACTGACACTGAGAGCAAGTCTTTTGGAATCAGGGCAAACTTACACTGAGAGCAACTCTTTTGGCCTCTGGTCCGTTAAGCCAGTCTTCTCCTCTCACAAGGTACAAAGAACCAGTAACATCAGAAATGTCATGTTAACTGTTGCAAATAAATCTGTTCTGGGACTTGGGGTCACATAAAATAATTATCAAAATGAAACTTATAATGAAGCAAATCTGAAACCAAATGCATTTAAATATAATAATATAATTTGCTGGATTTTTCTTCTGGTCATTGAATCATAGCAGTGAATGTGTGATGTAATTAAAGGTCGTCTGCGTAATTCTAACAACTATAATAAAATACATTCAGTTTGTGCAGTAAATCAATATTTTTTTTTGTTTTCTTATTTAATGCAGCATCTGCTTTGTGTTTCACCTAAGCATGCATTTACAATAAAACTTAAAAAGTGTGGATAATAGAAGAATTGGTATTACTGAATCTTTCAGCTATCTAGACAGTCTCAAGTAGAGACACTGTTCAATACTGAACTGCTCATATGCAACACATCTTTGAAATGTTTAATGTAATTAATTTATTTCTCAACCTGGTGTGTGAACTGGCCATCTCTGACCTGTATCAGACGCAACCCAGGCTACAAAGTCAAGGGATTACTGATGTTTTTTATTTATTTATTTAAGATTTGCTAACTTGGTAACTAAGGTGGTCCATGGACCCTTTTCAGCTCTAAAATGCATAAGCCTAGGTGCAATCTACTTAGCAAAAAGAGAGAGAAATAACAATCACTGTTGATCATTTGAATGGGGATATATGTAGCTTCAATTGTGAATTTACAAGTAATAATTTATCATCCTGCATGTATAAATAATTTACATTAATTGTTTTCTGCTAGTTGTGACTTTAATCTTTTCCTCAAGGTACTCAGTCTGTTCATTAATGAAATATTTTGGGGGAAGTTATTCTCTGTAGTTTGTATCAGAGAAATATTAGAGGCGGGTAACAGTGTTACAGGAGGCAGTTGAAATTCAGTTCTGGGGAGCAGTATATCAACTGCTATGTCATACTTTCCTTCAGTGATAACTAGGTTAGAAATATTGCAGGAAACATTGAGTTGGGCTAGCACTTTGTTGACCTGGGCTTATCTATAGGGTTAGAAGGAAAGTGTCTGATCTAAAGTTATACCTAGTATCTCTGAGAAGTAGTCTATGTAATGTGTATTAGGGTCTATAAAGATAATAGGATTACTCTTTTTTAAGATTAATAAGCATTATTATGCCTTTAAAGTGTTATGCCCTTGAACCTGCTACATTCGCCTTTGCTACACTCGGTCTCATTCAGTGTACCCCCAGTCCTCACCCACCCCTACATCATCTACACTTATTGTAAGCTAATTTCCACCTACAGCATTACCATGAATCACAAAACAACTTAAAACACTTTTGTCCTTCCTTCACAAACCCACATACTGTTTCTTACCTTTTATATTTCTTTTAGGTGGACTGCTTCTACATTGCATCTCTAAAAACCCTCTCATGTCACCCATCCACAGCCAATCAAGCCATATCCAGCCTATTATCTCTATCCTGTTTACCTTTCATTAACTGATCACTCAAATAGCAATCTGCATGCTTTTCAATGTACTACAATTCAGTTCCCTCCTCTTTCTAACACACATATCCAACTATCACCAGTTTTATGCCGATTGTTCAGTCCATTTTTCTTATTGGTAATTACTTATATGTAATATGTATAGTCTGCAACCTTTACAACCTTTCTCACATCCATCTTTTCAAACAAACTTATATAAAAGTAACTAACTCATATAACAAACTATTCACAAAGAACAAATTTAAACCAAGTGGCATTTTATATTCCAGGTATACCTACCTTGTCTTCAACTATCTGATGATATTCACCCCATTCCAGGTCCAACCACAACTGTCTCTCCAATAATGGCCCACACAATCATTAATAATGTAACAGCTGACTCATGCAACTTGGATAAAACAACTCTAAATTTATAAACATTAGCCACAGAAGCATATGTAACAAAGTGACTGAACAGCATGCTTTCATATCTCATTACAACCCTGATATCCAGGGTATCACAGAAATGTGGCTAAAACCCTAAGTCAAAGACACTGAAATCCTTATACCAAGATATAGTATCCTTTGAGCAGACCACATATCCAAAAAAAATAAAAACCATGTGGGTTAGCTATGATATATCCAAAACACTTGAACACACATACATATATACATACAAACAATTATTGTAAGCATGGGCATTAATACTCTTCTAGCCTGCCAATATACCAAAACACTTGTTCCCATAATAAGTGTCCAGTCTGTTCTTAAAAAATATCTAAACTAACACTAACTTTAATGTAATGTTGTAGTATGTACCATGCATCAGCTGCTCTGTCAGAGAACCAATTAGTACACATTTCATTCCAACAGAATCTTCCGCATAGATTGTCTGATGATTCTCTAGTACTTTTTGATAACCCCAAACATTCCCAGAGCTAGTTGTCTCTAAATGCCCTATATGCCTGAATAAGATCTCCTCTTAGATATCTATAAGAGACACTGTACAAGTTCAGATAGTTTAGTCTTTCATAATAACTTAAAATTTCACATCCATGGATGCCCTTGTTATATTTCCACTGTACTCTTTCCAGTTTACTCATGTTTGTTTTCTTATAAGGTTTCCATATTGTTTTTCCATACTAATGTGTGGGTCTAATGTAACTAAGAAACAATGACTTCAGCATTTCTGATTTCCTAGACTTTATGAATCTTTTTATACAACCTATAGTTCTATAACTATAATTAACAAATCGGTTAATATGATTAGAAAAACTCAAAGCTGGATCTATCCATATACTCAAGTCCTTAAATGAATCTACAGTTTCAATCACTGTGTGCTGTATGTAATATTCACCTTTGAATTTATGTCTCCCAAATCTCATATGCTTAGTTTTGATGTAGTTATCAACATATTATTCTCTTGTGCCCAAATGGTCAATTTAGTCAAGTTCTTTTGCAGGCATGCCTTATCTGTAAAACATGAAATCAGTTTTCCCAATTTCAGATCATCTGCATATAGACTGCAGAACACCTCAGATGAAAAATTAGGTCTGAAAGATGCAATCTAAACAATACTGGCATAGGACAGAGCCCTGTGGTGAACCCTGAATGTAAGCAAGAATTTCACTGTTGTATGATACTTGCCATGACCTATTTGTAAGCCATGATGCTATCAAGCTTATCAAGAGTACATCAATACCTAGTTATTCTAATTTATTGATCAGTGTTTTGTGTACAGCCCTATTTCTGACATATGCATGCTGCTATTTGGTTTCAAGTCCCAAATTATCCATTTCTGACAATAACTTGTCCAACATTACCTTCACCTTTATTTTTCCATAACATGAAATTAGACTTAAGGGTCTATATGACAATGGGTTTGTCCTACTCCCCTTTCCCCTTAAAGACAGACTTAACTACATGTCTCCAATCTTGAGGAATCTGCCCATATTTATATGACCTAGTAAATAATAAATATAATGGTACTGTAAATTCTTGCTGAAGTGTTCTCAAGTCATTATTACTAATTCTGTCTCCTTCCTGTGCTTTATGTAGATCCACTCTGTGCAGTTCTTTTTCCATATAATCTAATCTGATTCCAGTATCTAAAGTTACCTGTATGTCACTAGGACACCATATCACCCCCTTTGTGGACCTAAACTGTTTTGCATAAGATTGTATCTGAGAATACATTTTAGAATCTGCACACAGTTTATCAATTTTTATGTTTTTACTCCTTCCACATCTTATTTATCCATAAAAAAGGTTTCCTGTTATACACAGTAACTTTTTATAAAGTTTCTTCAAATTTTTCTTGATTGTGTCTCACACCATGCTTAATTTGTTTCTCCAGCTTATTTTTTCAGTTTTCAAAGTTGTAGTTCCAAATCTCTTCCATTTCCAATATTTTTTGTCTCTCACCTTAATCAGGTATCTTCTTATGGAAATGTAACCCGCTGATGTATGCCTAGAGCCTGATGTTAAACATTTTTTTTTACTTTTTGCTCTCAAATAACTTCTCTTTCAAAACTTTCCACATTCCATCTGCAATTATTTTTCCACTGAGCATATCACTCCAGTTAATTTTACATAGTGACTGTTTTGCTTCCATATAATCTGTAATGGTGTTATCACTGAACATGTCATAATCACAGATTTCAAAACTATCTTTAATCCCTATCATAACACCTCCATTTTTTTCTTAGAATGTCTGTTACAGTAAAAACATTTATACCCTGATAGAACTGATTTCCAGTCATAGTTCTTTAATCATGTTTCACAAACAATAACAACATCAATCTTGTGAAAACATAACAAATGTTCCAGTAAAATAAAGTGTATTATTAATGTTCCTAGCATTAACAACCATCATAAATACATCACGTGTTGCTATCTGTGAACTATTAAATGTTCAACCTGGCAAAAACCCTTCCTAGTGTTTGTCAAATATTGCAAAATATCTACTGCAAAACTTCTCTTCCCTGATCTTGACAAATGTCATCCTGTCTGAACACGTGTGCCCAAAACTAGGCTTGGATGCTCTACACATTTCCATTTGTTTAAATGGGATATCTTTTACATGCAAGTATTTACACCAAAAATCTTTTCATTCACGGTGACCTGACTATCCTTTCTATTTGTAATTTGTTCAAAAATACATCCTAATACCTGTACAAGCTATACTATCTAAGAGGGCTGTAAGTTCCATACTAACAGTCAGAGTCCTTGTGGATGCGATCATTTGTACCAACTTGAATAAAAACATAGCCATGCTTCCTTACATTTAGACATTTCAAGGCTTGTCTCACATCTTTTATTTTTGCTCCTGGCAAGCATAACACTTTTTGATGTTCATAATCTTCTCTGCAAATGTAAACACCAGTTCCTCTAATAACTGAATCTCCAATTACATGAATATGTTTTCTGAAAAGATCTGAAGAATCTTCACTTCTAATACAGCAATATCTGCTGTATCAATTATTACAAAGCAATGATCTTCATCACCATTAGTCTTATTAATCCCACTGTTTTCAGTTTATATTAAATTTGCAAGCATGGAAGTCTCATCATACTGGCTGTGTACATCCAGAGCTTGAGCCATGCAGTCAACATCTGTCATTGTTTTCTTTTTTTTTCAGTAATGTTCTTCAATCCTTCCATATTCAGTTATGATTTCTTCCTTCTCACCTTCCTCTTGCCACTTTTTTCTATCATTTATTTAGAAACATTATGCCTTTTCTGTAGATTGAAGGCTTTCTGATAGAAGAATGTTATCATTATCTCTAATCTGTGTGTTACAGAACAAAGCAGTGTCTCTTTAAGTACATATTCTCTATAATTTACAGACATTTATCAATTTCTTTTTCTTCCTTGTTATTTGTTGTGAATTTCTTCCTTTCTTTCTTTTTTTGTTTCCTTCTAAACACTGAATCCTCCGACTGCTGAATGCTTGCATCCAGAATTCCAAAGTTGTCAGGGGATCATCTTGTTTCATAGGGGTTGAATGATCTTTATGGACAATAGAAACATCATTTCCTAAATGTATTCCGGTTGCTCTTTGCCTAACATAATTTATCTCACTAGTCCAGTCATTAATATATATATATATATATATATATATATATATATATATATATATAATAACAGTTTTCCAAGGCATGCCAATTGTAAAAGTGCAATCATCACTGGTAAGTCTACATTTACTTCTAATAATAAGCAAATTATCCAACTTCTGACACAAGGAACACAGATCCTCAATATTATCAGGTGTTACTTCTTCAACTGTACCTCTTTATTTATTTTACTTATTTTGACGTCTGTTAACCAGGTTAGTTTGACTGAGCTAGAGCTCATTTTCAGTGGATGCCCAAGGAGAAAAGCTCCAGACGGTGACATTTAACAAAAAACATTGACATTAATCATATAAAGTGAACATTGCTTAGTAGTGAAAGCTTATGATACAAGACAGTGTCAGATATAGAGAAGACTGAAGGAGTAAACTTAAATCTCAACTGTAGTACAGAAATATACAGAACATCTGGTAGTTATGTAATTATACATGGAGATAGAATGTGTTTATCATAGGAGTGTATCAATCTTATGTAAGGTACTTTACTTAAGTTACAGAAAAAAAAGTAGTCTTCAACTAAAGTAGAAAGAGGGAGAAAACAGGTGGCTGGGGTAAAACAGGTCTTCAAGTGCAGCCAGTAATTGTGAGAGGAGTAAATATGAAGTAGAAGTGAAGCCAGGTATTGTGAGAGGGGTAGTGTACATATAGAAAAGATAGGACAGGAAGAAAAATTCAATTCAGATAAGTGAAATAAGAGCAGGGGTGGAGTCAAGATGAATGACAGGTGGTTTATAGGAGATGTAGTCAAGAGGAGTAATGAAGAAGGGGAGGGTTATGATGGGCCATGCCAGGAGCAGATCCAAGAGTTCAGGAGAGTATCCTTTAAAACCTTTTTGAAGATATTTGTTTTGTTCCAGGCTTGAGCAACTGAGAAGGTGTAAAGAAGTTTGCCAGTAGTTCTTTTGGGCTTGTATAGCTCCGAGATGTTGGGCTGAGCTAGAGAGAGACAGTGATTGGGAGTATAATGGGAGAAGAGAGATGAGAGAGTGGGGCAGGAAGTAAGTTTGTTGAGGATGGAGTGAATCAGGAAGAGTTGCATTAATAATAGTTGGGGCGGGGGATTCTAGCCAATGTAGCTTTTTGAGAGAAAGGCAGTGGTGAGAGCTGTATGGCTGGTTTGAAACAAATCTAGCAGCTTTGTTGTAAGTGAGTTCTAGCTTGGCCTTTAGACTGGACTGCAAGTTGGTTAATATCAGAGAAGCATAAAGTAGACTGGGTAGAAGGTAGACATATGCAAGGGAAAGTTTAGAGTCTTTTGTTAAGAATTTTTTGTTCCTATAAAGCAAGCACAGTTTTTGGTGTGTTTTTCTTTTGATGGAATGTTGGCCCCAAAGATCAAATTTTAATTGATCATCCATGATGGCACATAAGAGCTTTGTGTGTGATTCTATGTTAATAGTCATGTTATTAAATGATGTGATAGTAAAAGTAGATTTGTGATGAGAAAGAGATCTTGGAAGGAAAAGCAGTTTGGTTTTCTTCAGATTAAGTATGAGTTGGTTGTCAGTTAACCATCTCAACAGAGCAAAATGAGTTTTGAGTTAGACTGAGGAGTTGAGAGAGATTGTCATAAGAGGATATTATTGTAGAGTCATCTGCATATTGTATGAGAGAGGAGTGAGAGCATGATGTGAAAAGGTAGTTAGTGAAGATGTTGAATAGTAGTGGTCCAAGGATGGAGCCCTGGGGAACACCTGTTTGGACTGGGTGAAAAGAGGACAATGAGATGAACCACTTGACAGACTGAGTAGAGTTGGAGAGATTGAGGGTCACATAGTTTGTTCAGACGCTTGCGGTGGGAGACAGTGTCAAAGGCTTTTGAGAGTTCTAGGAATAGACAGAAGACTAGTTTATTGTTGTCTCTAGCTTCAGAGATAGCATGTGTGAAAAAAATAGAGCTGTAGCTGTGCTATGGGTAGGGTGGAAGCCATGCTGGTTGATACTGAGAAGATTTTCCTTGAGAAGATAATCAAGGAGCTGCTTACGTATGCATTTTTTAACAATTTTAGATAGGAGACCCGAATGGTTATGGGCCTGTAGTTAGAGGGGTCTGTGAAGTGTACTCCTTTATGTATAGGTATAGAATATAATTTCTTTCAGATATCAGGGTGTGTAGATTTTTGGATAGATCTGTTTTTTAGCACAGAGATTGGGTAGGCTATGGAATCAGCAGTGAGCTTAAGGAAGGGGAGAGTTAGATTGTCAGGTGAGGGAGAGCAAGGCTTTAGTTTGCTGAGAAGAGATTTTATGTAAGCAGTGGGAACTAGCTTGAGTGGGAAGGAGGTTTTGTTGGTTTACGGAGGGTGTAGAAGCAAGAGATGGGAGGTGTGGTCCTTCTGGGTTAGCTTGTAGATGGAGTCAATAAAATAGGAGTTAAGAAAGGTGGCATTTTCTTTGGTAGAGTTATATGGGCAGGGGTTTGGTGTAGTGGGGCTTCCTGGGTGGAGAATCTTATTGATTGTATTCCAGATTTTTTGGTGATTGATGTCATGGTTAGCTTGTGCCTTTTAGAAGAAGTTTTTTCTATCATTATTGACCTGTTTGTTGGTAAGTTTTCTCTTGTGCATTAGAGAGTGAGTGGACTGTGAAAGCCAGGGAGCCCAGAGTGATTTTATCCTTGGGGGAACAAAGGAGTTAAGAATATCTAGAAAGATGAGGTTGTGTACAGCATCATCAAGGAGAAGGTCAAGAAGGAAGGACCAGTTGATGGAGGAGTCTATTGTTAAATATAACTAGGTTGAAACTAGAGAGTTTATAGCAGTTTTTATATTTGTGAGCCCTACAAAGTTGAAAGGAGTATCTTTGAATGAAGGTGGGGTGGTGGTCACTTATGGTATCAGGCAATATGCTGGGGTTGTGGTAGAGGTTTGGATTGGATGCTAGGATCCAGTCAAGAACAGGGCTAGTATTGGTGGGTTTGTTCATGCAGGTAGGGGTTGTGATTAGTTGTGAGAAGCAATGAAGATTTATGCAGAAGTTTGTGGCGTCAGTGGTTAGGGTTTTCCAATCAATGTTTATATCAAGCAGGGTTACTGTTTCAAAAGATATGGAGTGAGAGATCCAACGGAGAATATGTTCAAGGATGGGGATATTATTGCTTGTGGGAATATATATGGCAGCTATTGCAAGCTTTTTATGATTGTTCAATTTACTATTAGGAGTTCAGCAGGGTGGAAGGTGGGGAGTGGGTTAGACAAAGGGGACAGGTTAAGTTGTTCAGAGTAGAGTATAGCAATACCTCCTCCTTTTTATGAACCATATCTAGGAAGAAGATATTATATCCTGAAGGTAGGATTTCATTATTAGAGATGTGGGGGTTTAAGCCTGGTTTCAGAGAGAGTTATAATGTCAGGAGAATGATGGGCATTCCATGAGTGGAATTCAGTGACTTTGTTAAGAATACTTTGAATGTTGACAGAGTGCATGGTTAAATGTCTTGATGTGGGAGAGAGGTGAAGGGGAGAAGGGGCTGTGGAGGTAAGGGGTAGAGGGGAGAGTGAGGGCTGGGTTGGAAGAGATGGACAGGGGTCGGGGCCAGGGTTGGGGTGAATACAATATCGACAAACAAGAGAAAAAACACAAAATACCAAGTGACATTAGTTCATGATTTATTCCAGTAGTAAACAATCTGGTAGCTCAGCCATGCACCTTCAGTGGATACTTCACATCACAATTAAAATTATTTTATACATACTACCCCCCACTGACTAATCCACCAATTATACCAACTGACCTTTTAAAGTGCCAAGTGAAAAACTTCAAAAATTCAAAAAATCAAAAAGCACCATAAACATGTTAAGGAACAGTGCATTTTAAACATTGATAAATAATATCTAATAATCACAATATGAACTGTATAAATACAAAATAATACTATTAGATAGATTTATTAAATATATAGAATTTATTAAATGCAAAGAAGCCTGCTAACCTGCAATTAATTGAATTGAATTCAATTCAATTCAATTTAAACTTCCAAATTGAGACCCCTGGGTAAAGAGTTCTATAATTCAGAATCAATTTGCTCTCCAACTCATTGTGCTTTTCACCAAAAATCACACCCTTCATGTTTGTTTGTATAAAATAATTGTAATTTTGATGTGAAGTATCCACTGAAGGCAAATGGCTGAGGTACTGGATAGTTTACTATTGGAATAAATTGTGAACTAGTGTCACTAGGTGCTTTGTGTTTTTCTCTTGGGGGAATATGCCCTGATAGTAGTCGAGTTAGGGTAAATAGAGTTAGTGGAGCACTGTTAGAGCAGTTGGTGTGGTATTTTGGCTTAGATTTGAGGGGCAGTGTGGGGTGTGGGAGTAATTTGATCTTGTGTAGGTGTGTTTGAGTAGTTGAATAATGAGGGAGCAGCTGAGAATGTGTGAGTTGTTTTATTATTTTTAGGGGGTGAGTAAGAGTAGGAGTTAGGTTTATGGGGTAAAGGTTAACATGGTATGTAGTTGTGATAAAGGAGAAGAACAGGAGTAGTAATGAGAAAGAGAAGCATGCCGAGGAAGGGTGTGATAACAGGAGTGGTTATAACTTGTGAGAGGAGAAGATGGACTGAAAGGTGCGTTGATATGTGGAAGATATGATAGGATGGAGAATAGGCGAGTATCTGAATTGCTCTACTCTGCCTTGGCTCTACTGTACTCTATTACCAGCTATCACTCTATCTTCACCCATCCTACCTTCTACCTATGCTTCTCTTAATGCTTTTACCACTCAATTCATTTATATATCAAAACTAAATCAACCTTTTGTTATCTTCCCAATGTAAATAACTAGGTACTTTGTACTGTGATATCTATCATACTGCATAATTATTTATTTAACTATATAGTGTGTAATTAGTATAAGAAGCCTTACTGCTGTATGTATAGTCCCTATCTTGTGTATTTTGACATTGTAACATTTTAGTTGCTTTCTGCCTGACATTGTTGATAATACACAACTTACAGGATTTTGATTGTACTGCATGTAGTGGAGCTTTTCTCCCCTGGCTATTGCTTAAAAAGGGTCCATCTGGACTTCCCTGGTCAACAATATGTAAAATAAATAATAGCTGTTAGTCATTAAACATTCCAAAGTACCATAATGTCCTTCTATATAGAATGTCTCAAACTGTTTCATGCAGACAGATGTCAAGCTTTGTGTGGAAAGGCCAAGGGAGGTGGCGACTGCATCTATGTGAATGAAAGATGGTTTAAGAACTGTGAGATTGTTAGTCATATTGCTTTGATAATCTAGAGTTTCTGTCATTAAAATGCAGACCCTTTTATGTAGCTAGAGAGCTAAATGGAATATATGCAACAATAGTATACATTCCACCTAGTACAAACTCCACTGAGGCCCTAAGCAATCTTTATAACTCTACTGTGAGCTGCAGAGGAAAAACTCTGACTTTGTACACATGATTGCTGGTGATTTTAATCAAGCAGATCTGAGAGAGGTGCTACCCCACTACTATCAATGTGTAGATTTTCCTACAAGGGGTGCAAACATTTTGAACAAAGCACATTCCAACATCAAAGGTACTTGCAGAGTAATACAAGAACCTAACTTAGGAAACTCTGGCCATCTTACTATCATGCTTCCACCAGCCTACAAACCAGCTCTGATCAGAGAAAAGCCCACAGTTAAGCAGATCAGGGTCTGGCAGGAGGCTTTGGAATGTCTCCAAGACTGTTTTGATACTACCTGCTAGGACATCTTCAAAAAGGCAGCTATGTCAGATGAGCAGGTGAACACAGAGTATTACACGGAAGCAGTAATAGGTTACATCAATAAGTGTGTTGATGATGTATCTGACATCAAAAGCATCACAATCAGAGAAAAACAAAAGTCATGACTCAACAACAAAGTCTCTGCTCTTTTGAAGGCAGGAAATGCAGTATCCAGGGCCAAGGACAAGGAGGGTCTCATCAAAACTAGAGTAAACCTGAAAAGGGGCATTAAAGAGGCCAAGAGGGAATATGGAAAGAAATGACAAAGTCAAAGTCAGTTTGCAGACATGAGGGACACCAGGAGTCTCTGGCAAGGGATACAACAGATTACTGACTATAAAACCAGGTCAGCTCAGCGTGAAGACAACACTGAATTCCTGGACAGGTTGAACTCCTTCTTTGGCAGATTTGAAAAGAAGAACAACATAGCTGCTACAAGACTATCTATTGACCAGGAGGAGGGGGTACTCAGCCTTAACTCCAATGAAGTGAGATCTCACCATAAGAAGGTGAACCCCAGGAAGGCTGCTGGTCCTGATAAAATACAGGGCAAAGTACTTAAAGAATGTGCAGACCAACTATGCTCAGTTCTAACTGATATTTTCAACACCTCCTTTATTCTTGGTAAAGTTCTCTCTTGCTTCAAGGTGACGAATATTGTCCGTCTCCCCAGCAAAGCTAATGCAGCCTGCCAGAAGGATTACAGTCTGGTTGCTCTAACTTCAAAAGTCATGAAATGCTTTGAGAGGCTAGTTAAAAGACACCTGTCGGCAAACCTTCCATCCACCTTCGCCCCTCTCCAGTTTGCTTATTGGGCTAACAGATCCACTGCAGAAGATATTTCAATGGCACTCCACCTCTGACTCAGTCATCTGGAAGGAAGAAACAACTACATCATGCTGTTGTTTATTGACTTCAGCTCAGCATTCAATACAGTGGTTCGTACGCAACTTATTGACAAGCTTGTACATCTTGGAATTAGCAAGCTCATGTGCCACTGGATCCTCGACTTCTTGATAAACAGACCATAGAAAACATGTGCAGGTAAAAACACCTCAGGATGCATGATACTCAACACAGATGTTTCTCAGGGCTGTGAGCTAAGCCCTCTGTTGTTCACCATCCACAACCATGACTGTTCTGCAAAATGCAACACCAATTACATCATTAAGTTTCCAGATGATACTATGGTTGTCAGCCTCATCAAAGGGGAGGATGAAAGAGTTTACAGGGATGAGGTCTACTCATTGATTGACTGGTCTGCTAAGACCAACCTAGACCTGATTGTCAATAAAATAAAAGAAATCATTATGGACTTCAGGAAACGGTCAACACACTTACCACTCATGATAAATAGTGAAGAGGTAGAAAGGGTCAAATCTACAAAGTTTTTAGGGGTGCACATTTCAAAGGATCTCTCTTGGAATGTGAACACTGAACATTTCATCAAAAAAGCACACCAATGTCTCCACTCTTTCAGAAGGCTCAAAAATGCAAAGCCCCCACCTACTGTTCTCACCACATTCTGCAGAGGAACCATTGAGAGCATTCTAACTAGTAGCTTCACATTTTGGTTTGGGAACAATACAGTAGCAGAAAAAAGAAGCTACAGAGAGTGGTGCTAGTTGCCAAAAAATCATGGGCACCAACTTGCCATCAATCCAGGATTTCTTTGCAGAAAGAAATATTAAATGTGCATCCAAAATAATTTGTTATCCCCTCTCACCCTGCACATGGCTGGTTTATACAACTGTCTTCGAGAAGAAATATCAGAGTAGCTGCTGCAGGACCACCAGATACTTAAACAGCTTCTACCCAACAGTGTTGAGACTTATAAACTCTGATACCAGCCACCGACTATTTCGTCAGTAATCATTCGCAATATGTAGCCCAGCTGAAAAGTGTCCAATATCTTTTTTTATTCTTTGATGTAGCAATACATTTTCTTATTCATGTGCAATTGCCTGCTGTTTGTCTGATGCGGATGAACAAAGGAGGACAATCTTTATTATGTACAATCCTACTCTGTCATGCTGCTTTGTACAGTATTCTTCTTATGATTGTCTGGGGTGCTTGTGTGTTTTTGCTGTTATCATTGGTTTATTTATCCTTCTGTGGGTCTTGTAATGAAAATCCTTTTGAAATTGAAATGTTATACTGTTGTTCTTGTTATCCTTGCTTCCTATGAACTCTGTGATGAGCTGATACTCAGAAGTTTGTTAGGTTGTAATTGTGTAGTCCTAAATGACAATAAAGTTTAATTTGACAATGTAGCTATTGAAATAATGCTGACATTTTTACTAGCTTTGGGAAGCATAACATCACCTGCATTAAGTAATAAATTAGTCTCTGGGAGGTCAAAGGGCAGGTCATTAATAAATACTGAGGAAGGAATAGGTCCTAGTACTGACCTTTGTGGGGTGTCATATGGTGCCTGATTCAGTTTGGGAACAGGGTCCAACAACTCTGAAGTTATGTCACTCTAGTGAATGACATTGATAGAGAATCCATAAGGGGACAGCTTTTAAAGTAGGATATTCTTATCCACTGCTTTAAAAGTCCTTTTAAGATGCCATCATCTGTCTATGTGCCCCTGTATGTATGTGTCTGTGTGTGTGCATGTGCGTGTGCGTCTGTGTGTGTGTGTGTGTGTGTGTGTGTGTGTGTGTGTGTGTGTATATGTGTATGTACTCGCGCACGCACATGTGTGTGTGCATGTGCTTGCGTGCACACATGCACGTGTGTTCTGTGTGTGGGGGGGGTGTGGGGGTGTAAAAGATAGCTAATGTACAGTAGTTGGGTCAAAAGTCAAGATGCCTGTCAGAGTGTCAGACGTTAGAATGCATTCAAGGATTTGGTAGTAGATAATTTGTTAAGAAACTTTGTAAGGGGGATATGCTGTTGCTGGAATTTTTTAAGGGAAATACTAAGGCATATTTAAAACTCTATAGAATTGCTCCTGTAGTTAAAGTTATAAAGAAATGAGAGTGTTTTGTAAAAATGTATCAACCCAAATGTAAACTTGTGATGAATGGTGTGAAAATTAAGGTTATAGCCACATTATATTTTTTAGAAGTTCCTGTACTTTGATTTTGGATGTTGAAGCCATTGGCACTGCAGCCTACTATGTCCTTTAGTAGTACCCACTTTCCAAGTACACCAGTCACTGTCTCTGTATTTTATTTGATTGCATTGCCAAAATGCTGGCATAAATGGTTATCATCTGCATTTGGTTTATCTCTGCTTGCTTCTGATTTCACAACCCTTACAAGCTGCCACTTTGATTGTAATTTTTCTGCTACCCCACTCAGAAATTCAATATAACGAATTTCACTATTTCAATTGTGATTTTAATAATCACTGTGGTCAAGCACTGTTAACTAGTCAGTACAAATAATGTGCATTCTCACCCCATTCTTCTTATGAAATTTTGTCTCAGTCACAGAGATCAATTTACCAGGCTTCAACTACATGGCATGCTGTCCTGGGTCATCTTTGTTTTCTACTTAACTTCTGTTTTGCAATGTGCTGAGTTATATGACCCTAGCTCTGATGTATTACTTTTCTTGTAAGATAGCCATAGTTGAAAACTGTCTTGTATTCAGTCTACTTGCTTAGTTAAAAAAAAGAGGGACAGAAGGAACAGGAGAAACTGAATAAAAGGAAAGACATATGGTAAATTATAATTATATTTGAAATGTAATTTGAAATGTATATTATTGTTTTTCAAATTATCAGTAATATACATTTGAAATTACTTTGAAAATACAAATATATTTTACTAGATTTCTTTAAAACTGATATTTAACTGGAGTTGACAGTGTCTCGGAAAAAAGGATTTTAGTTAAACAGCTGCTGTCAGCTTAGCTCTAAGGAAGTAGCTGAACTTTTTTTTTTTTTTACTGATGTGAAGAGGTTTCATAGTTCTCCACATACTCATTTTAATTGAATTGACTCTGAATTCATTCCACATTTGCAGATTTGAGTGAAACTCCCTTTAAGTGTTTCACTTCTGGCTATCTTTTCTGGCTGATATCACAACTTTCTAACTTTACTTTGACCAAATTATTTCCTTACTCTGATTCTATGATATTTACCTTGGCTAGTTATCATATTATTACTATGAATGGTAATAAAACTGCCACTATGTTAGCATTCAGTATTGCCATATTATTGGAAAAGTGTATTTATTGTCATTAATAATGTTAGTAACAAGTGTAGTCACTTAATCAAGCCCAACTCAAATTTAGAATCAAAGGAAAACATCTTGGTTGTTCAAAATAGCATCTCTGAGGTTCCACAGACCTTGGAGCCATTAGGTTGTTACTTCAAGCAGACCTTTCACTGAAAATACTGTCTCTTGGCCATGAGGCCTGGTCCTTTTTCTATCTTTCCTATATCATCCCGAATGCTTCTGTGGATTCTTCTGCACCGCACTGTCTAGTATTTTGTCTATTTTAAGATTCTGCAAATTTCTTTGTGAAAATTTACTTTTGTTGATCATGACAGTAATTGATCCAATAGTCTGAAGTGTGTCCCCCACCCTCTTTCTCTCTCTTCCCCTTTGAGAGTGACCACCTCACATCTGACTAATATGATTTTTTGCAGCAGTATCGTGTTTAACCTTATCCAAGCTGAAAAGAAATCTACTTCCCCTAACCTTTGGTCATATCCCTTCCTCTATATGCCAAGCATCTTTCTGCTAGCTTTTCTCTAAATTTTTTTACTACAATCTGATGTCCTTTACATATTTGGAGGAGATATAAAGCATACATTTCTGAAGGTGTGGTCTTATCAAAGTCCAGTAAAGTGGTCACATTACCTTTCTGCAACTGGAATCTGTTCTCATAAAGATATATCCATCAGTATCATATTCCTTCTGGCTCAGTCCAAGTATGTTCAACATAACTTGATCTTTTGACTGTTTTGGTATAAAGATATATCCATCAGTATCATATTCCTTCTGGCTCAGTCCAAGTATGTTCAACATAACTTGATCTTTTGACTGTTTTGGTATAAAGATATATCCATCAGTATCATATTCCTTCTGGCTCAGTCCAAGTATGTTCAACATAACTTGATCTTTTGACTGTTTTGGTATAAAGATATATCCATCAGTATCATATTCCTTCTGGCTCAATCCAAGTATGTTCAACATAACTTGATCTTTTGACTGTTTTGGTATAAAGATATATCCATCAGTATCATATTCCTTCTGGCTCAATCCAAGTATGTTCAACATAACTTGATCTTTTGACTGTTTTGCTGTCATCAGTTTTACTCCTTCCAGCTGAGACTTCACACTGGGGCTGTTGTTGTCTATGTGTAGTGTTTTGTATTTGTAAATTTCAATTGCCATCTGTTCCGCCTTTCCAAATACTTCACTAGATCCTAATCACTGCTATCCACTTCTGAAATTATGTTTGTATCATTAGCAAAGAGGCCAATCCTCTTCTTTGTTCCATCAAATATATCTGAGACAAGCTCAGTGAAGAGTACAGGACCCAGGACAGAAGGTTATGGTAATCCATTTGGCGCTTCTCTAATTTCTGGCATTATCCCTTTTATCATAATCATCTGTATCCTATCATTCCCAGGCAGGTAGCAAACCACAGTCTTACTCTTAGCCCCAGTCCCTCCAGTTTTTCTATCAGCCTCCTGTGAGGAATAACCCTTGAAGAACTATAGGAGTACTATGTCCTCTGGTCAAGTTTATCTGTAACTCGGTCATAAAATTGGATCAGGTTTCACCAACTCCTTCTGGCTTTGGACTAGTGTTGGTTGCTCTACTCAAGTTAGTTAACCTCTAGAATTTCTACGAGCCTTCGCCCTGAAATTTTCTTCATGAATTTCCTTCTGACTGCTGTAAAGCTAGCAAGCCTGCAGTTCCCTGGATCCTGCTGAAGGGATCTGAATCTCTTTTGCAAAATAAATAGAACAAGTTGAAATATCAGCACAATTTTGTCATTTAGTATTAAGTTAGGATACTTGCTACACAATCAGTTCTTATGGACTGGAAGGAAAATATCTTATGCTGCATTTTAACCTATGAGTGTTCTACACATTGCTAAGCAGGCGGTTGTGTCTCTTATGAAAGTTAAATACCACATTGGCTGCACCTGAGGTCTACCTAGGATAAATTTTGGAGAACTGTACCCTGGTTAAAGTAAAGCTTGAAATATTTATGCATTTATTGACATGTGCTGACATGAATAGTGGGCTCTTCCAAACTGGAACCATTTCAGTCACATCCCAGGAGGTACAGTACAAATGAGAAAGATGTACTCCTTTCCTCACTACTACAGGGCATAGGTTGAAATTATGCCCTATCATTTCTCTGGAGTCTGACTGCCATGAGTATGTCAAAATTCTGATGATATTCCTCACTGCCTTCTGAAGCCTCTCTTTCATCACAATTCCCATCCCAAGTCAAGTGGATCCATATCATCATGTCATGCACTTCCAAGCTGTGTCCTGTCAGTGAACCTACATTAAGTGTAGCAATTCTCACTTCATGTTTGGCAGGTTGATTGGTATTACGTCCAGCTTTTGCTCAACAGAGCTATCCCAGGTAGACACCGGCTGTCCAGTAGCTTATTGACCCAGGGCTGCTGGCCTTTATGGCAGGTACACACTGGCCAAAAGGGACACTTACACCCCTCCCGCCATTAACATGGATCCCTGACATTGATCAGAGTAGGTTGGGTCCTCTATCCTCAACCCACTTATCACCGGTAACTACCCATGCCCATTTTGCCAACATTAGTCAACATGACCAAATCACCTAGAGCCATATTTTGCACTGGCAAATGGCTACACCTGCAGTCTATAATTCATATCCTCCTATCTTGAAAATACTGCACACCACAGTAGATGCCCAAAATGGTTGGTCTGTACAACTCTTTAACACTCAGCATGTTTTGTTGGAGGAACCCCACAGAGACACAGGAAGGAAATGCAAACTCCAAATAGGTATTGGTCGGAGGTCAGGTTTGAACCTTGTACAGTGTACATGGGAAGCAAAGACCTTAGCCATTATGCCAACTGGTCCTTCTTGCCAACCTTGTTTATTTCACAAGGTAATGAATAGCATTTAGTAAATGGTATGTAATATGGGCAGGTACAATTTGGGGTGCTCTGAGGTCAATAATTATACCAATATTAAAAAAAATAAAAAAATAAGTAAATAATATGCAGTTAAGGGTAACACTTACATTATGTTATAATAGGTAGTATTGGTATAGTTAATATCATGATGGCTGATGAAAGATATGTGCAAGTATAATCTACTGAAAAAAAAATCTCTAGTCATCCCAATGACCCAGGACTTTCCCAGTTACCAAAGGACAAATAAAATAAATAAATAAAGAAAGAAGATTTTAATCACAATACTTGAGGCACACTGATCTGGCAGACTGAGAAAACATAGGATAAGCCAATAGAATGTATTCCTTTCATTCGAATACTTATAAAATTCTTTGAGTTTAAATAAAAACCATAGTATCTCCACATAATTAAATATATTGCCACTGGTCCTAATGCCATTGCAGATATTGTTCCAATAGGATTTGCAATATTCTTGGAATAGCTAAAGTACTGATTCTTTATTCTTTGGAAAGCAAAACTGACAATTTGTAAGGGAGAATGTATCATCAAATGGCTTATGAAACAACTTACACAATTAAGAGCAATTGCTCAAAATGAGTTGATTTTTTGACTTTCCAATCTGATATGTTTAAAGGCATTGCATTGTAATTATGGAAGAACTATATATCAAAGCTAAACTTTGGTCATTAGCCTCTATTTCCATGGCTATTGATAATAAATAGGATAAAAACACTTATATTTAATAAAGCAAATTCAAAAATAAAATAATGACTAATATGGATTGCTCAGTACATGCACTATACCAATATTATGATAACTTACTGACTGCTTAAAAATACAGGCAGCAAGATTGTTCCAGCAGACTGCATGCATTGCAGATTACAGTGATACATCCAATAACTAGTATAGATGAAAATTGTCATATTAAAATATTAGAAGCCCTTAGTATATATTATAGTCATTATACTAATATCAGATATGGTATTGTTTAAGTTCTTAAATATTCCTAAATAGATAGATAAGCAACATCATCAAATAATAGAATACAAAGTGAGGAAGTAAGAAAATATTGTATTTGACTGTAAGATAGAATTCCCATGGACAGAAGACTCTGTAGTTGAAACTTACCTTAAGTGAAAGGAGTTGCTTTTTAGTTAACTTTGTAAGACTGCCTAACGCAGTATTATAGGATGAAGTAGTACTGTCAGTTTGTAATTAAGTTCTTATTTTATTATTATTAAAACCAAATAAATATAGAAAAATTCTTCTCTGCATGCCACCCAATTTCTGATATCAATGTTGACTGTAAATTATTTATGACAATTCTGGCTGCAAGGATAATGCATTTCTTAAAGTGACTTATAGGAAATTATTAATCTGTACTTTATACAGTACAGACAAATATCTGACAATATAATCAATGCAGTTGTATGAATTAGTGGTACAGATAAAAAGCTTCCTTATTGGTATTAAACATAGGCACAGAATATACTTTTGATCACATACAATGGGAATATGGTTTTGTTCTTAGAGCACTTTGATTTTACATTGAATTTTGTACGGTTGCTATAGAATATATGCCAAGGGTAACAGTTCAGGCAAAGATAGAAGCTAGACTCACTGTAATCCCTTCATTACTTATCTAACTAGATGCCAAGTATGCCCAATTTATCATATTTTGTATGCTGTTTATGTTGACCCGCTCTCCATACAATAAAGAATGGAAGGGTTGAAAGGATCTACAAATATGAGAGAAGTATATAACTTCTCTTGTCTATGAAGATGTCTTTCTCATGTATTTGATTGACCTTTACAGAGGGTTGAAATCAGCTTTAAATGAAGTTTCCATACATTTAAAATTGCACAAGTGCTCAGTACTTATTTTATTTATTTTATTTTACATTTGTTTACCAGGATAGTCCGACTGGACACATCCATTTACAGCGGAGATCCGGGGAGAAAAGCTCCACATTCAGTACAGAAAAACAAATAGTTGTACAATACAATAACAATATGATCATCTATACAGAAGCAACAATTTTACAACAGATAAAAATACAACTTTTGATACAAAAAACAAAATTAGACACTAAATAAAAATACAACTTTCAACACAGAAACAGAAATTCACACTAGATAAGCATTACAACTAACTATAGAGACAGACAGAGACTGCTTAGAAATTAATTAGTGTAATTTTAGCATGAGCTAGTATGACTATTAGAAACCTGAGTAGAAAATAAAATTCCTGATACTGTAGAAAAAAATTACAGTGGGAATAATTGGATATGAAGCTATCTGTAGTGGTAGAAACAGTGATGATTAGGTAATGCATGGACATAGCCAGGAATTCATTAAGTGTAATTTAAGTGAGTTTTTGAACAGCGTAATACTGCAGGTAGAAGATAAAGCAGGGGGAAGGTTATTCCAGGATTTAGCTACATTATGGGAGAATAGTGCTTTACCTGCAGTGTTGTTAGCCTTAGAGATACAAAGGAGTGATTTGTCAGTGGAACAAAGGGGACGATTTTATTTGTAGGGTGTGAGTAGATGACTTAGTGCTGGGGTTCTATTGGGATGTCTCACAATATTGTACGCAATGACTAGTTGATGGTAATTGAGTAGTTGGGAAAATTCTAGCCATTGTAGTTCCTTTAGAGCCTGACAGTGATGGGTTCTGAAGGTGCAGTTATTGGTGAACTTGGCAAATTTGTTGTAACATGTCACAAGTCTAGCAAGATCACGTTTTCTGATATGTGTAAGGATTGGTGCCACATACATTACAGTGGACAATAGATGGGTTTGAGCTAGGGAGATTCTCTGTTTTTTTGTTTTTTTTGAGAGAAAGTTTTTGTGTCTGTATAGTGTTCCCATTTTTTTATGGACTTTTTTGATGGTTTGTGAAATGTGGACATCAAACTGCAAGTTTTTGTCAATTTCTACACCCAGGAGTTTGGTGTGTTCAGTGGGTGTGATGATAGTACCATTTTTAGAAGTGATTGAGAAGGATAGAGAGGTAGGAATAGATTTGTTGGGGGTGAAAAAAAAAACAATTTAGTCTTTTTGGGATTTAGGATAACTTGGATCTGAGTAATCCAACTTTCCACTAAACTAAAGGAATCTTGAGTGAGTTGTAACAAGGTAAGTGAGGGTGCAGAGCAGATAAGAATCACATTGTCTGTGTCCTGTATGAGTGTAGCAGGGTTGGTGGAGGTATGAAGATTGTTAGTAAAAATTGAGAAAAGAAGAGGACCTAATATAGAGCCTTGTGGTACACCTATGGCTGTTGGGAGTAGAGGAGATAGTAAACCTTGCCTTTGGACAGACTGCTGCCTATCTGACAGATAATATTTAATCCAGTCAATAATCGGAGGGGCAAAGACTAGAGAGGCAAGGGTGTCTAGAAGTAGGGAGTGTGAGACCATGTCAAATGCTTTCGAGAGGTCTAAAAATGTAGCAGATACAAAGTTGTTGTTGTTTTTGTGTTGGTTTACTAGGTTAGTAAAAGAGAGAAGAGCAGTTGTTGTGCTATGGTGTTGCCGAAAGCCATGTTGTGTGGAGGAGAAAAGATTGTGTGAGTTTCGAAAATTCATTACTTGAGAGTATATACATTTTTCAAGTAGTTTAGATAGAGGGGATAAAATTGCAATTAGATGATAATTAGAGAAATCATAGGAATTGCCACCTTTGTGAAATGGAATAATATGTGAAATTTCCATAGTTGAGGGATGTAGGCTTCCTGTATGGAATGACTGATAAGGATGAATACAGGGTAAGAAATGGTCTCAGAAGCTATTTTGAGGAAGGTAGCAGGAAGATTGTCTGCAGCAAGCGTGGTAGGCTTCAGTTTATGAGGAGTTTTTTAATAGTAGAGATAGGAACAGATGAGAGAGTAAAGGAGGGGATGTTATCAGGGTATTTTGTTGAGATATCTGAAAGTTTGTTTTTGGATAGTTGGAAGGATTAAATTGGGAGGCTATGTCTGTAGTATTGTTGGTGGAGGTGGGAGTTGGAGCAGTGGTTTTACCTGGTGTTAACAATGAGTTGATAGTATGCCAAAACTTCTGAGGGTCTTTTGAGTGATTATTTTGGGCAGCAAGGAAATAATTCTGTTTATCCAATTTGGTTTGTGTCTTGGCCTGATTTCTGAGTTGTTGGTAGTTTGTTTGGATAGGCTAGTGTTTTCTCTTTTCCACATTTTCTAAGCATTGTCTCTAGACTTAAGTAGGGCTCTTGTTTCCTTACTTAGCCATGGTGCGTAGTTTGTCTTAACTCTAACTTTCCTAATGGGTGGACTAAATTTAGGACATTAATGAAAGTGCTATTAAAGTAGTCAATGGCCTGGTCTAAACTTAGGGTTTTAAGTGGTTCCCAGTTACATTGTTTTAGAATGGAGTTAAAATCCTGTATATTTAGTTTGTGGTAATCTCTGACTTGTCTAAAAGCTATGGGCTTAGCTAAGTTGGTGCGTTTACGAAGGCTGACTGTGGGGAGATGGTCACTTAGAATGTCTGGTAGGCATCCTGTCTGGTAATTTTGTTTAGGGCAATTGACTAGCATCCAGTCTAGTATAGATTGTTTTTTTTGTTTTTTGGTTTTTTTATCTATTCTAGTCGGTTCTTGGATGAGTTGGGAAAAAACAAAGAGACTGATGTGGTTAGTGGGGTTGCTAGAGTCAGTCAGTATTTAGGTCACCTAGTAGGATGGTTTCCTGTGGAAGATTATCTGTAGCCCAGTGTAGGATTTTTTCAATGGTGGGGGAGTTATTTCCTGGGGGAATGTAACAGCAGAGTATATTGATTTTTTGGTGTTGTTTATATATAAGACTGAACCTAATATTTCAGCATTTTGAAATTTAGGTAAAGGGGTTTGTAGGGGTTTTATGTTGAGTGTACTTTTAAAGAGGATAGCAATTCCACCTCCCTTCTTGCTTACTCTATCCTGTCTTAATATATTATAGCCTGGTGGAAGGATTTCCTCATCTTGGGTGTTTGGTTTTAGCCAGGTCTCAGTAATGGTTAGTATGTCTGGGGAGTAGTGGGCTATAAATGCATGCAGGACAGGAAGTTTGTTAGATATACTCCTAGTGTTGATATTAAGTACCTATAGGTCAAAGGTTTGTTTGGTTGATAGTAGAGTGTTACGTGGTCCTGGGTTTGGGTGTCTCCTGAAGTGAGTAGTTTCTTTGTGATAAACAGTATATATTTAATAGTGTGTGATACTTCTGTGTTGGATCTAAGTGATATTTTTCTAGTGTAAGAAGTGGTTATGTGAAACTTATATATGCGTAGTACTGATTTGTCTTTAAATAATGTGTCAGTGACAGGGAAATCTGAGGGTGTGTTTGATTTTGTGTAAGTATGTGTTATATGGAATGCAATGTTTTCTAATGCTGTGTTAGTATAAATGGTTGTGATGCAGGTTAGGCATGTGAGTGTAAAACAAAGAATTCCTAGTCTGAGATGCATTTTTTTGAAAGAGTGGTGGTTGGATACTATTGGTGGTGTGGTTTGAGTGTGGAGGGAAGAGTAAGGGTATGCTGGTAGGTACTAAATTTGTATTAGTGAAAAGTTAGTAGGGAAAGTAAGGCCTAACATAAACTAAAAAAAAAAAACAAATAGAAACACATCAGTGTTTATAAAACTAGCAAAGAATTATGTAGTATTGTACAAGTAACTCCACAATGTCAATTTACAAATTTAAAATACTTCTTATAACAATAAAATATCAGACTAAAGTGTTTAAACAATATATAAAAAAATACCCTTGTGTCTATGATGTTATCACAAAATTATCATATAACAAAAAATATAAATCTAAGCATAAAATCCCAAAAGGGAAGCAAAATCCAGGATACATCCGGTCAAACAGT
This sequence comes from Protopterus annectens, assembly GCF_019279795.1. Lineage (NCBI taxonomy): Eukaryota > Metazoa > Chordata > Ceratodontiformes > Protopteridae > Protopterus > Protopterus annectens. Next base: position 399,265,767 of record NC_056733.1, read on the forward strand.
ACCTTGACACAACAATAAAATGACTCACAGTTTGAATATCATCGTCGCTTGAAATAATCCAATTATAATAGGGATGATTCTGAAGAGAAGGGACTAAATTTGTCCAACTAAACATGTCCCAACAAAACAGAACAGCACCATGAACTCAGAACTCAATAGAACTTAAAAAAGTTCTATCAAGTACAGCCTTTAACTTGAATAATTCAAAACATTGTGTTCACTGCCAAATAATGTCCCCAACTAACCTCCAGATAAAAACAGCCAGGAAACAACAGTCAAGTGAACACAATCATTAGCTTGAGCAGTCCAAGACTTTGTAATTTACTGCCAGATAATGTCCCCAACTGACCTCCACTCAAAAACAGCAGTAAAATGACAATAAGGTTAGCCAAAATGTAGTCGCTAACCTGCAAAGCCAAAATCTTGAAATTAGCATCGTTGGAGCCTCAAGGAAAATAAGTAAGTCACCTCATATACATCGGTCAATCCTAAAAGGAAATATAAAGGGCTCGTCGTATCCAAAAAACACTGCAAAAGCTGCCTGCTTCAGTAGACATAAGTTTCCAGCCCAATTACGTAGAAAACATGCTTATTTACATAACACGAGCCTCAGAAGTAGTAAAACACTCCAAATGGACAGGAACTGCTACAAAAACTGCCTGCTTCAATAACCATAGGTTTCAAGGCCTATCAACATTTACTGCAAGTTCGATATTCTGCACTACGATCTTCTGAATGTTTGCACAATTTCCCACAGCACTTAGAAAAGTATGCTACCAGTGAAAGCTGGTCCTTGTTCCATCTTCAAACGCTGTTGCTTTGTGTTTCTTGTAGTTATACAAAGGCGATATACTTTACAAGATCCCAGAAATCCACACTAAGTTCCTCAAAACCACATATGCATGAAAACTGGTAGGTTTCAGGGGAGTAGTTGGTGAGTTTTCTTTATTTATTTTGACTTGATGGTCCAAAAACATAGAATTACCATATAGCTGATTAAATACAGAATGCAAACATTTCAGTTTTAGAGACAGACTTACTGTTACAAAATGGGGTGCAAATAATATTGTTTCCTCATGTACTTTATGTCACTTGTACATTTCCTCTCTCTCTCTATCTTGCTGTCTCTGTCTGTTGCTCTACCTGTTCAGTATTACAAACAATTTGATCAATAAGTATCTGACTTTGTCTAGGCAAGTGTCAAACACAAGCAAACTTGTTCTAAATTGAATCTGGCGTGTAATATGGGAAGACTAAGGGTTCTGAATTTAAAGACCTATTAGTATTAATCTACTAATTATAATAGAGTATTAGAAAAAAAAATTGAGATTTATTCCAATGTATCTCAGCTAGGGAAACCTGAAGTAAATATTTTGAAAACCTGCTTACAGAAAATAAAGGCTATGAGGTAGAGAGATGACTTAAGGCCTTTTAAATCTCATACAGAATGAAATAAGCAAAGTGGTGACATAATATTCTGGTTGGGGAAGCATACTCAACTGGAATTTTAGGAATATTTGTGTAAGCAACAACATATTTTGAGCTATGAACAGATTCAACAGGCATGCAGAGATGCTAATAGACACATACATTTAGCTGGAGTTTTCCAAAGTCCAAAAATAGCAAAAACAAAAGAAGAGGGTGCATCTAGCATCTTTGTGAATGGATTCTAGAAGCCAGAGTATATTCCCTTCCTAGTTAACATAGTATCAGAATAAGCAGACAAAAGAAAAACACAGATTCATTTGGTTTGTTCAGTAAACATTCATAGTATTCATTAAGGCATTCCACAAATATTACTAAAGTAGTATGTTTAATCACTTTCCATTTAAGAAAGAAACCCCCTGGGATTCAGCAAACTTCCATGCAAAAATAGCTTATTCTTGCATGGAAGGGGCCATTCCCATGTAGCAAGCACAGCAGCATGCCATGCATATTCATGAAGATGCACTGCCGTACCCTAATACGGACATGGTTCTGTGTACGAGTGCAGGGAGTGTGTCTGAGAGCAGTGCTCTCACAGTACACACACCCCCTGCACTCCTTAATTGCTGTACAGCAATGTAAAGTTAGCAATAGTATCTGTGGACACCATTACCTCTCAACCTCAGAAAAAATCTGGACAAAGCCATAAAAAACAAGGGACAAATGTGAAATATTGTTCTCACAAACTTATAAAGTCGATACAATGACAGGCTTTGCATTAGCATGAATTTTCCAAAGGTATGAAGTGTAAAACTCAAATGTCCATCATTATTTCCTAACTGCAGTCTTTAATGCTTTGCCACTAATCTGCCAGAAAGCCACAATTTTATGAAAAATGGACCAAAAATGTAAGGCAAAAATCTGGACATTCTGTGAAAATCAGTACAGTTGAGAGGTATGGCGGACACTGTTAGTTTCCGCAGAGAAAACCTTTCAAATGCAAAGCCTGTCATGTCATCACTGTCTAAAAAGCACAGCCCCCATAGATAATGTTGCAGAAAGCAATGTGCATACCCCTACATTCAAAAAAAAAAATACAACTGTTTAATTTTTTTTTTTCAGTGTGCAATAAAATTTAAGCATAGCTGAGTGGGTATGTGCTTTGCGCACTTGTGCTTAGCATAGCTTAAATATCTGAAGGAGTTAAATATGAAAATATCGGCTAACTAAGTAATCCAAAATAGTGTAGCAGTTAGAGCTGCAGCTTTGTATACAGGCATTCATGGTGTGAGCCTCAATGAAGTATTTTCACTTTTATAGGTAAGAGAAGTTGTAAATGTCATATGTTGTAATAAATAAGGTAGTAAATAATATTTATCACCCAGGGTAATGCAGCAGATCCCAAAATAAGGTGTCAGCCCAAAAAAGATGTGAAACCCCCATATAAACAAAGCTTTTGACACTATCTCCCATAACTTACTACTAACTAAACTCTCTAAGCTAAACCTTTCACCTTCTGCTCTTAATTGGTTCACCAGCTATCTCTCAGACAGACATCAAGCTGTTAAGTGGAAAAAATCCATCTCCTCTTTCCTAAATAGCCCCACAGGTATTCCACAAGGTTCCATATTAGGACCCCTTCTCTTTAATATCTTTGTAAATGACTACTACCACTCTATCCCCTATGCTGACATTATCCAATATGCAGATGATTTTACAATCATCTGTGCTTCATCTTCCATTCCAACTCTCCAAAAGCTGACTCAATATGCCTTCTCCACCACAGAACAGTTGATGAAAGACAACCATCTTGCACTTAATGCAGCTAAATCAAAACTAATGATATTCACCCCCTCTAAAACTAACACACTGGATCAACAGCCATTCTCCATTACCAGTCAAAATAATAACCCACTTGAACTAGTAACTGAAGTCAAGCTTCTAGGAGTCCAAATTGACAATAACCTTACTTTCATGTCCCATCTACTACAAAACATTAAAAAAAAACAATTCCTCTCACCTACTACCAAACTCACTCTCTCTACCACATTTATGATGCCTCTTTAACTAATCTACAATCATCTCTCAAAACAAAACTTTCAAACTGTTATAATAAAATAGCCATAGCAATAAATCTTCAACCCATCACTGTGTACCACTCCACAAACTAAATTGGCTTGAACTTCCCAACTACCTCTCCTACACTCAACTAACATATGCACACAAACTCATTTTTCAACCATCTCTCTGTCCCTCCCTGTCCACTACCTTTGAAATTCACCACACTCAAAGACTTCTCAGATCTACTAATCAAAACCTAATAGAAGTCTATAGACCCCATCGTCCCCAGGACATAACCTCCTTTCCTTTTCACTAGCACGCCTATGGAACTCCCTCCCACCCTCCATTCGTACCATCACTAGCCTTCCTACCTTTAAAAAATCACTCCACTCCTACCTATCATCCACATGGGAATGCTCCTGCTCCTACCCCACATAATCTTTCTATACTCTCTACTGTATTCCACCTTTTACTCTCTCTACCTCAGACAGTAATCTATTCCTTAATAGTTCCTATCCTCCTGATAGCCTTATGCATCTATCTACTCACTTCCTTATCCTTGTGCCTATGATATAATTTGGTTTCAACTTTAATATGTTTTATACTTTGATTGTATTAATGCTTAACTTTACTCATTTTAACCACTGTACCTCCTGATGTCATGTACAATAATTTGGATTTTAATCTCTATAATATGTAATCTGCATATAAATCTCTATAATATGTAATCTGTGATGGAGCTTTTCTCCCCAGGACTCCATTGAAAATGGGTTCTCTTGGCCCAATGGACTATCCTGGTTAACCAACAGCAAATAAATAAATAAATAAATAAATAAATAAACACAAGTGCCACATACAGTATAGTAACACAAGAATAAATGTAATGAAAGCACATAGGGGGATGTCAGGGAAGGTAAACAAAATTATAATATGTCAGGAATGATGAAACAGTCCCATACAGCTGATAGTCTATAAAATAAAACTTAGGCAATGCTAAGCATTGCACAGCTATGCTTACCGAGTTAAGCATTGCTTACATATGAATGCTAACAAATGAGTAGCCCAGCTAAGTGGATTTACCCATTGAAAAGCAGTGCTAAACCTGCCCCTTTAAGCACTGCCAACCTTAGCTAAGCAGGTTTGCCTGTAGCTTAGCTTAGCACAGCATATTCAAAACCATCCAATCATGGCAAAGTGGGGAAATCAGCAGTATTTAAACCTCACAGGTGGGAATACAGCTCATAACTGGTTGTAGCTCCCCACTGTTGGCAATATGGCTGGTTTGGAGAGGGTATGTGATTCTGGGCACAGCACTGGGGCATACAGGAGTCCAAGGTCATGGTAGGTTGTTAAAAACCATGACATGAGACTGTTGCAGGATGAGTACCAGGGCTCCCAATATAAACTGGAGGCCTGGGAAAGTCTCGCCCATGATCTTACCAGTGCCACTGGCATCCCTCAGACTGGTGAGCAGGTCTGGCACCACTATGCCAACTTGAAGCAGAGGAAGAGGGAGCTCTTGGACCAGTGGGTCCAAGAAGTATGGCAGAGGGGTGATGTCACAGGCATGTGTAAGTATTCATATCAATAGCTGTTTCCAATGTCCAGCCTGTGTATGTGATGGATAGGTATGCATAAATGTTTTTCTATCTTATCCACAGCTCCAGCTGAGGGGGCTGTGAACCAGGAAGTCCATGCAAGCAGATTTGCTAAGGCTGTGTCACGAGGTTGGTGAGCAACAACCTAGCTTGTAGTATTCATACCAAATAAATATAAAAGAGTATAATGTCACCTGGCAGTATTAAAAATGGGTATGGTTTGTACTGAATAAACCAGACAATATTACAGTAATAGTGTCAGATAGGTTATATATAAATACAACTGTAACTGCCTGCCAATAAAATTCAGAACCCTGGACTGGTTGTGTTTATTCTGGTATTGTATGAATTGAAATGTGTACAGGTTATGCACAGCAACTATATTTCTGAAAGTATTATACAATCAAATCTCATCTGACAAAGTTTGTGCCTCTGTAAGACACAAGATTAACTGATATGAATTGTTTCATGCACCACTCTTTTCCACACTGTGCCATGTCAAAAGGTATGTATAGGAATGTATGTATAAGAATGTTGTAATTACAATTTTAGATTGTACAACCAAAAGAGAATGAGACAGAAAACATGCAGAAAATATACAGCAGTTTTTCAATAGCTTGTTCTGATGAAACACAAACTTGTAGTTTTAGCATAAAACAGCCACAGTTCGAATCCTGAGAGTAGTAATAAGCTGTATGCATAATTTAAACTAGGATTTTGTGAATATGTGTAGAAACAGTCAGATAGTGTTAACATAAATTTCCTCCTCAGGTCTTCCAGGTAAGAGAAAGTATAAAGTAGCTATAAGAAGGCTGTAGTTATACTGTGTCCAACACCCATGGTCCAACCCCAAGGCTGCAAATGACAGCAAGATAAGTACATACACCAAGTGGTCTCACCCAAGAAATGTTCAAAAGTGTCATGCTGTCACAGCTACTGTTCCCTGCTGCCAACAACCAGGGTGACCGATAGAAATCAAGGCAGTGTATGGCAGTAGCATACACACACACACACACACACACACACACACACACACACACACACACACACACACACACACACACACACACACACACAAAGTATGAGTGCACATATGTAACCCTTATTATGTGAATACGGGTAGAAACATTCAGGTAGTGCTAACAAAAATTCCCTCAACAGGTCTTTCAGGTAAGAAAAGGTATAAAGTAGCTATAAGAAGGCTGTAATTATACACTGTGTACAAACATACCACTGCCCAACCCAAGGCCATATGTTGTTGTAATAATACCTGTACAGTAATGATTACAGCAGTAATCTTTAAAGCTGTGACCACTGCAAGGATCTACATTTGTTAATTGACATCTCTCTCCCCATCTTATCTTCACCAATAATCTAAACACATAAATGAATGGGTAGGTTTTCCACCAAACTTATCACTGGGACATGTGTCCTATTATTCAACAAATGTTGAAATGTATTCCGATTAATGTTCCCTGTTTAAATACTATCATTGGTGGTCTGTTGCTATCAATATAACCTGCATGCCGGTGTAATGCCCACTGTGGTACCATATATGCATGTGTTCTGTTTGCTATGCAAATGTTCCAAATCTGTTGTTTTGGGTTAATGGGAATACTCATGCAAGCTGTTATAACTAATCCTGGAATGTGTTTAACATTATTAACCAATATATGTTCTAAAAGTGCAACACCATAGCACATCTGGGAAGGCTGATCCCAGTGGATCCACCTCTCCCGCCTCATCTGGGTGTGGCACCAGGCCCCGGCACGTCTGGGACCCACCCCGAGACCTTCTTGTCTGCTGGTCCTGCATCACCTTTGGGTGGAACTGCCTCAGGGGATGGGGCTCGTTCCCCCCCCCTTTGCATGGGCATGGACAGAATCATGTCACCTGAAGAAAGGTCCAGGGTGTGGTGCATAGCGAGCTCTGCAAAGAATTGGGAGATCTGCTATGCCAGCTTTAGAGCCGTATGGTGCATTTAGAGGGTCAGCCTGCCCTTCCTGCTCAGCCCCCAGCACAGTCACATTCAGGGCTGTGAAGGTGCAGTAGAGACTGCCCATGGGTGGAGACCTCAGTCCCACTGTATTCATTTGGGGGCTCGTGGGCTTCGGATTACCAAGCTGTTTACCTCCCACATGTGTCATATACTGCCCTTGCATGCTGTCTTGTCTGTCTTATTTGTCTTTCTACCCAATCTACATCCCCAAATATACCCACTATCCTTCCTCATCATCCCTCTCACCTTAAAAAAAGGGGAAATCTGTTCCTCAAAAAAAAATGTTGCCCTATATGTAGCTGTCAATTTTGCAAATGTGTCCATTGGACGTACCTCCTTGGACTACATGAAAAGAGACATAGAGGAGCTCTCTGATTATGTATCCCAGGCAGGTATGACCCTGACCTTGAGCAGTATCCTACCTTCACCAAGAATGATGCCACAATACAGAGACAAGATGATCAGCTTTAATAATTGGCTTAAACTCTGGTGTCATTCAAAGGGGATCCAATGTCTGTCTGCCTGGGATGACATGCTGGACAAACTGCTTGCTTATGAGGACGGCTTGCACCTGTCACCCTGGCTTCCGGATATTGGCAAAGGCTCTTGCCACCCCCATAGTGCCTTTTAGGCAAGGCTCAAATCCTAAACCTACCACCCTAGAACACAAAAAGGAAAAAACTAAGGGTAATGCTGCTGAATGCCAGAAGTCTCAACCTCAAGATGCAGGCCCTTCTCAGTATGGAGAACATCGATCGATATCTGTGCTGTCACTGAAACCTGGTTCAAGGCTCTATCAGGTTTTACCTCATATCGTGCGATCCGGCCTCAAAATCGGACAACACCAAGAAAGGAGGGATCTTCATCAAGGACACCCACACCTCAAGGTTGATGCATCGGAGACCATCCAGGTGCAATTAACCATAGGCAAGACTGCTCTGCAATTTGTAGCATGTTACAGGCCACCCTCTCAATCTCAGGAACCTCACATAGCTTTCCTGAAAACACTGGAGGGGATAAATGTATCTCCAAACACCATCATACTAGGTGATTTCAACTACCCAAATATAGACTGGGATCACTACTCAAGCCCCAACACTCTAGCCCAAAGGTTCCTAGAGTTCATAAACTCAAATGCCATGGAACAACTAGTCACCATCCCCACAAGAGGAGAAAACATACTAGATCTCATCATCGCGAACATGGGGTCACAATGTTCAACACCAGAAGTATACCCCTCACTGGTGAGATCAGACCATAAACTAATCTCACTGGAAGTCCACATCCCGCCCCCCCCCGGGAGAAAAAAGACCACAGTGAAGAACTTCTCATAAGCCGACTTCACACTTCTAAAGACTGGTGTGGTCTCTTTTAAGGCCCCCGAGCCTGCAGAAACCATTACTCAAGCCGCTGAATCACTTACAAATGCCTTCTACCAGCATCTACAGGACTGCATGGATCAGGCAATCCCAAACAAAACAAAGACTCTTTGTACCAAAGGCAAGCGTCCAGTATGGTGGACCCCAGTCATAAACAAGCTCTACAACAAAAGGAGGAAGCTACTACAAGATAGAGCAAAATCCTTAAAAGGGAAAACACCCTTGATCATTATAAGTAAAAAACTAAGATCTCTCATAAAATCATCCAAGGCAAAGTTTGAGAGAAAAGTCGCTAAGGACTCAAAAGACAATCATAAGGCCTTCTTTGGCTATGTTAGAAACCTGGGAGGAAACTCCCAGATATGCTCAGAATAAGTTCAAAATGATGTAAAAATTACTGAACCTACAGACATTGCCAACATACTGGCTGACAGGTTCAGTGTCACCCCCAAAAGGTGAGATATCTATACCAGAGAATTATAGCCCCCCAAACATCTCTAACGCTCAGGTGAGAACTGCTCTCTCCATAAAACACAGCATCCATGGGACCAGATGGTGTCCCCGGATGTGTGCTCCATGAACTCAATGAGGAATTAAACCCACAGTTAGGGCAGCTGTTTAATCTTAGCCTCACCTCAGGATATGTGCCTAAGGAGTGGCGTACGGCAACTGTGGTCCCACTTCACAAAGGCAGTGCCTCCACCGACCCTGGAAATTACCATCCCATCAGCTTGACAAGCTTGATCTGCAAAGCTATGGAAAGGATCATAATGGAACTCATAAATAAAAACATAGGAGACTTGCAGACTTTGGATCCGACCCAGTTTGGCTTTGTCAAAGGCAGATCATGCCTTTTAAACTTGGTTGACTTTAAACAGTCACCAAGGCCATTGATGAGGGAAAGGCAGTCCACACAGCCTACCTCGACCTGGCAAAGTCTTCTGACACAATACCCCACTCAGGTATCATTGAAAAACTCATCAGCTTAAATGTAAACCCATACGTCACAAGATGGGTTGCAAACTGGCTAAGTGACAGAACCCACAGGGTCAGAGTTGCTGGCGCCATGTCAGACTCAAAGCCTGTCACAAGTGGTGTCCCACAGGGCTCAGTCCTGGGCCCTCTCCTGTTCGGCATCTACTTTTCAGAAGTACAAGCAAACACAGGAGGATTATGGCTGACAAAATTTGCAGATGACTGCAAACTGGGTGCTATAGTTGAGAACACATCTGACACAGATATCCTTCAGAAGGGTCTTATAGAAACGGATAACTGGTGCCAGAGCCATGGCCTAAAGTTAAACGCCAAAAAATGCATAGTCATACCCTTCAGGAAAAACAAGGTTACCCCTAGCTACCATATAGGTGGCAACCCACTAAGCACAGAAGAGGTTATCAGGGATCTGGGGACCCAGGTTGACAGTAACCTTTCATTCGACACTAAAGTAGTTAGGAAGACCTTCTACATTGCCCACCTGATCATGAAGGGATTCACATCTAGATCAAGGGAAGTCATCGCCCCTGTACTCATCACTCATCAGACCAATGATTGAGTACAATGCCCCATTCGAATGTATCTGACATGACACCTGCAGCAACTGGAAAGGCCCCAAAAGTTCCTCACCAAAAGGATAAAGGGTCTCAAAATATGTCCTATGCTGCCCGACTGAAGGAACTCCAGCTCTATTCAGTCGCCTGCTCAAAGGTGACCTGTGCCTGACATACAAGGCCATGTCCAACCCAGAATTGATGAACATGCTTCACCTCAAAAAATCTAGATCCCTCAGAACTACAAGGGGAGACTTAAACCTTGACACGGTTATTAATAGGACATGCTGGAGGGACAGATTCATCACCCAGAGAATCCCTATGCTGTGGAACAAAATCCCGGTACATGTGAGGCAGAGCACCTCGCTGGCTTTGTTCAAGAGAAATCTTGACCAATGGATGGGAGATTGCAGATATACCCCAGAGATTATCTCAGTGTCACTGCTTGACAGAGGCACAGCAAAATAATGGGCATAGTATCCTCCAAACTAAAGGGGTGGCAAAAGCCACAAAACTCTGGGCTAGGCTTATAAATGCCCTTGGGCAGATAGCCTAGTATGAACCTATGAACCTATGAACCTATGTAATCTGGTCTAATTGGCTTCACAACACATTATTGTTGTCCTCACTCCTTTATCAGGGGGGTTGAGTGTCCAAATATACCTCAAAATTTAGTATATATGCACAGCTGTTGCTGTAGACGAAATGGACAACTATGGACCTTCCCTACACCCATCCTACACATCCCTATGGAGATGCATATATATATATATATATATATATATGGGTCTACTTCAATTCATTGAATCCCATTTCGTCGAAATTTAATTTCAGTGAAAGTTCATTACAGAGTTGATATATATAGTATGCAATGAACTTTCAGTGAAATTAAAGTAAACGTCAA
>NC_056733.1:399279179-399294179 GCF_019279795.1 Protopterus annectens
TGGTGGTATTTCCATATCTATGAAAGATGCACACACCTTCAGAGTGATAGAACAACATTATGCATTACAGATCCTGCAGGTGTAGCTAACATTGGGTAAGATAGTGGTTCAGGTTGTTCATGCGTTCATAGATTAGTTCATAGATTAGTACTAGGCTAACTGCCTTTGCGAGCCATTTTAAGCCTAGCCAATTATCCCTTGTGAGAAAACCCAAACCTTGTGTGTTTGTAAGGCAAACACCTTAACCATTAGGCCACCCTCCCAACGTAGCCTTCTATAGGTCCCCAAACATGTTCCAAGATTCACACTCCATGTCCCTAAACACTCTGGAGATTATTAGTGTCCAGCCTAAGACTCTCATACTGGTTGACTTAAACTACCCCACCATTAAGTGGGAAAGTTACTCATGTACCGATGCACATGCTCATCACATCAACCTGGTTCTTCCTAACATGGCGACTGTTGCTGTACACCAATAGTCAGCTCCTCCCTTATTATATCTGAACACAAAGTAATCACCTTTGAAAAACAACAGCCCTCCCACCCCCTTTTGCACAGGTAACCACCATGAAAAGCCTTTCCAAAACTAACTATGGCCTCCAAAAAACAGAGGTGGCTAAGCTCATGGCATCCATGCAAATGGAGACTAGTTGCATGGCTGCTGAATCAAACAACAATGCTCTACGAACACATACACAAATGCATGGATATCGTCATATCCAATAGAACCAGCACCCTCACCTCCAAAAAAGGAAGCCAATCTGGTGGTCCCCGACCATAGAGAAACTGTACAACAGTCGGGAACTGATATGGAATAAGGTGAAGTCCCAAGACTGAAAAAAAACCCCTTATCAGTCTCAATTAAAAGTTGATATCCCTCATTAAATACTACAAAGTTAGTTGTGAAAACAGAATTGAAACACATAGTAAAGACAACCACAAGGCCTCATACAGTTATGTAAAGAATCTCAATGGCAATACAAAGATTTGCTCTGAGCTACTAGGCAATTTTACCTCCTAGACTGAGCCAACAAATATTGCCAATACTCTGGCTGATATACTGAGTGCAAACTTTACCTCTCTCTACTCCCCCAAAGGACCAATCACAATACCAGTACACTGCCAGGCACCCAGTATTTCTGCTTCTCAGGTTAAAACACCACTGTCCAAGGCCAAGAATACAGCTTCTATGAGACCTGATAATATCTCTGGCTGTTTTCTACATGAACTACAGAGTGGCCTGTCACCTCACCATTGTACCCTGTTTAAGCACAGCTTTACCTCAGTCTTTGACCCTACTGAATTGTGCACTGCTACAGTCAACCCTTTCCACAAATGAGGTGCGACTACAGACCCTGGGAAATACCGCCCTGGCTGTACTGACAAGTCTGTTATGCAAAGCCATGGAATGCATCATCCTGCACCTAATAAATGGGTATATGGGAATCTACAGACTCAGGATCCCACAGTTTACTTTTCTGAAGGGTAGGTAATACCTGCTTAATCAACCTGGTCAACTTCTAAGAATCAGCACCTGATCTGTGGATAAAGGCAAGGTGGCACATACAGCCTACCTTGATCTAGCCAAATCCTTTGATAACATTCCCCACTCAGGAATCATGCAAAAACTCACTAAGCTAGGCATCAACCCCTATATCACTAGGTGAGTTGCAAACTGGGTCACAGATAGGACTGACAGTGTGGAAATATCTGACTCTAAGTCAGACAGCTGAGCAGTCATAAGTGGAGTCCCACAAGGATCTGTCCTGGGTCCTCTCATGTTTAGTATCAACCACTCAAGTCCATGCCAACAAGAAGGGACTCTGGCTGACAAAGTTTGCAGACAATTGCAGGTTTGGAGCTATTATTAACTACCCAAGTGATGTTGGCATCCTACTGAAAGGCCTCATTGAGACCAATGACTGGCATCAGAGCCATGGCCTTAAGCTCAATGTCAGAAAATGTGTTGTCATCCCCGTTGGTGATAACCTTGTTCCCATGAATTACCAGATCATTGGTAGTCTCCTGAACAAAGAAGATGTTATAGGAGATCTGGGTACACAGGTTGACAGCAGTGTCTCTTGACAACCACATTGCCACTGTGGTAAGAAAGTCCTTCTATGTGACACATCTCAGTACTAACGCATTAGCATCCAGGAAGGAAAAGGTCATTGTCCCCCTGCACTCATCTTGACAGAGTGACACAGTTTGTTTCAGCATACATATTCTGATGGATGTGAGGTAGGTCAGTGAAATATATGTCCTCATTTCCTGACAACAATCATATCATTACAGTGATTTACCAGAGAAATAATAATAATCTGAAAAACAGACCCAAAATATGAGAAATAAACCAGGACATCTTGAAACAATCCAGCCAGCTGACAGGTATGCTCAGAACCCCTTTCTGCAATGAGCCTGGACCTAGGCTGACAAAGTGGTGGGTAGAAGCCATGAAAATAGGGATGTATCTGAAGTACTCGCATAGAAAAGCTAGCACAGTTGCTGTAGTAACACACTCCTTTGTGCTTTAACATATACTTAGTGAAATAGCACAAGTAATTGAATTAGGAAATCTACTATGGGTAATTACACATGTATTTGCAAATATATCAGGCACTATGAGAATAAAACAGCAATGACAAACAGACACCCGTGTGAAAGTGCATACCCACAACAAATATCACCACAGTCACAGCCACATACCAGTAAGTCAAGTAAGCAATAGAGTATACGGACTGTGTGATCAAATACATCTTTGTTTGCAACTCACACACTAGCCCTACATACACATTCCCAATTCTCAGTGTAGTCTGAATCCTGACCTTGGTACAGGACATGTCTCAGTCTGTCCCTACAATCACATACAGCCAATAGATCAGTGGAAACTAGAGTAGCATGCACAGTCAGATAAAGAAGGAACCAAAGCACTTACATCCACCACCCCACATACACAGCCCAAATAGTATATACACATGACATGTGTACACAGTCATGACAGTCTGTTAACAATGGCCAGACATACACAGGCCTCTCACATGTACAGTTCACCTCAGAATATACAGGCTCAGGAGCCATATCTATGCAGGGGCAGCCCGTGGTATTGGACTGCTGGACTGCAGCCCCCCCCTCCCAGCTGTAAACAATAAAGAAATTAAAAGAAAATAAAGATAAAAAAGAAAATAAAAGATTAAAAAAAATTCAAAATTTGCAGACTTTTGCGCATGCGCACTAGTCCGGACTGCTGCTAAGACAGTCTGGAGCATGCGCAGACTGTTTCAGCAACAGTCCGGACTGGGAAACGTGTAAGAGCATGATCCTAGAAGTCTATGCAGTTGTAACTGCAATAGACTGTCCTGGAAACTCATCGGAGCCAGACTGCAACGTCAGCAGTCTAGAAGATCTCACGATGGAATTTGGAGCTATGTGGACACTGGACGGGCGGGAAGATCTCGCAATGTGGACGGGCAGCTATGGATATATGTTATGGCACGGTTTGGTTATATCCAACCAAATGGTGTAGAAGTGCTGAAGTATAACCAAGTAACAAGAAGTAGCACAACGTTGCGAGTCCACAGATAGGATTTATTAGTACAAAATACACAAATAGTTAAGCGCTTTCATCAAACAGTATGACTTTGTCAGAACAATTAAAATATAAGCTTTCAGGCTTAAATAACCCACAGTTTGAATTCATTGGTCTAGAAATTAACAAATCGTATTTCAAACATGCCAAATCTCATGAATAATAAAACAAATGAATAAAACCAACATTAAATATGTATGCCATTGCAAGGTGCATATAAAAATAAAAATAAAAGAATATACATTGTTGACATTTTGAAAAAAGTACTTTCTTACATATTAAGAATTACCTCACTGACTGAACAGCCAGTGTGTTATACTAAATCTGCCTTCTCTTTCAAAACACTCATAATTGAAAGATGTTCATTAATGCCCGGGGGGTGGTCAGCAGCCAATCGAAGTTGCCACATCAATTCCTTCTTATGCAACCTATTTTGCCAATCACCCCCCCTCACATCGACTGTGACAAAATCCAAGATACCAAACTTAAAACCACTAAAATTCCTACATAAACCACTGTGTTTATATAGTGCATTAGTATTTTTTGCACATTTAATATCATATATATGCTCATATATCCTGTTCTTCAACATCCTTTCCGTCTTTCTGACATAGAATGAAGAACAGGAATTACATTTAACAAGATATACCAATTTGCTAGAACAACAATTTCCATTTTTCAAGTAAATATGACACTTGTTGGAATTATTAATAATGATGTCACGTTCAAGCATTATATATGAACAGTAGTGACATCTACCACAAGGCTTACTACCATATGAGTTTCTCTGTTTTTCATTACAATTTCTAGAAACCTTGACCAAGGATTTTATATTGCTACCCACTTTGGTGGAAAAAATAGGCTTGTCCCCAAGAACCCGGATTATTTCAGAATTAGTTCTGAAAATATTCCAATTCTTTAACAAAGTTGTTTTGACTTGAGAATAAAAGGGACTAAACTGTACTATGCATGCCTGTTGGAAATTAGTACCAACCCTGGTATTACCAAAATCAATAGTATCTCCTGGTTTATGGTTAATGCTACCCAGTAATGGTTTATACACGGTACCCCATTTTTCACCAACCTCATCGAGTACTGAGTCAATGAAGTGCCCCGGGTAGCCTCTCTCTAAGAACATTTTCCTTAAATTCTGAAATTCTAATATCACCTCCTGTTTTGCAGTGGTCGTTCTCGCTATCCTCACTGCCTGCCCCTTTACAATACTTCTTTTCTGGTGAATAGGGTGGTGACTGGTGTAATGCAAATATGCATTGCAAAATGTATTTTTTCTGTAGATTTTGGAGTGGAACCTATTTTGTTTTTTGAAAACCTGCACATCAAGGAAATTGATTTCCTGCTGGTGGTACTGAAAAGTAAATTTTAAATACCTAGTGGTCTGGTTTATATATTCCAAAAACCTAGGGATTCCTGGTACATCCCCTTTCCACACAATAAATATATCGTCCAAAAATCTACCATAGTATGCAATGCAAGATGAAAATTCCATGTCAGGTTGAAAGATATATTTTTGTTCCCACCCTAGAAGCACCAAGTTAGCATACAAAGGGGCACAGGCAGCACCCATAGCAAGTCCTTGCAGCTGTTTAAAGTATTCACCACCAAAAAATATGAAATTGTTCTCAAGAATTAGGCTCATTAACTCACATAAAAGTGATACCTCATCAGCTTTTAAGACGGAGTGAAAAAAAAGAACTTCCTTGAAGAAATCTAACCCTTCCAGTTTAGGAATACAAGAAAAAAGATTCTGTACATCGATTGTAAGAAACCAACAGTCAGCTACCCACATATCTTGCTTAAGCTGGCCCAAAAAGTCCCAAGAATACTTTAACAAGTGTGGAAATTTACTGATAATATGTTTCAGTTTTACATCCACATACACCGCTAGGTTGTGCGTCTTAGAACCTGTGGCTGCAACTATGGGTCTGAAAGGAGGTTTCCTAAAATCTTTGTGCACCTTAGGTATCCCAAAGATGGTCGGTATCTTAGGAAATTTGTTTAATAAAAAGTTGTATTCTTCCTTCGAAATTCTCTGATCTATTAGATATTCATACAGGTAACTATCCAATCTCCGATAGGAAATATTGATTTCATTTTTAGAACATAGAGAATATCTGTCCTCGTGGAATAGAATATTCTGCATATCATTGTTATATTCCTCTACACCATAAATGACCACCCCACCCCCTTTGTTCGGGGTCATAATTCTTATATCCCTGTTGTTTCTGATACTATCAAGGATGTTTTTTTCACGAGTATTCAAGTTGTTAAAGACCTTCCTTTTTTCACCCCAGGTCTTGTATAAATCTTCCCTAACTAATTTCTCATATGCCACTATTAGTGGATGCAAAGGGGGGTTGAACATGCTACTTTACTTTAATACCTTGTTGGATTCACCCTTGTTTGTTTTGTCCGACAATATAAGATTCAAGTTTAGTTTCCTAAGATACAAACGTAGGTCAATCATAACTGAAGCTATATCCGGCACATGAGTTGGTACAAACTTAAATCCCTTCGAGAATAGGGAAAATAAATCCTTAGTAATAGGAAAATTAGAATAGTTGTATATATTGAAGCCATCCAAACTATACTTAATGTTTTCAACACTTTGAATCTGTTCTATACTATCTACCATTGGTTGTAAGTCTGATTCTGCTTCACAACCCTGCTGTAAGTCTTGTTTATCCCTTGTCTGCGTTTGGCTATTCTTTCTGAGCGTCGGGGCATAGGAAAATCCTGAATGTCATCCAAACAGTCAAGATCATTGTCACCATGGTGGATATCATCCGTATCAACCTCCATATTAAGGCTAGTTCTAAGCCTATTGTCTGTCCCTCCAGTACCGTATTCATCCTGCTGCTGCATGTAGAAAACCAGTTTATCAGCTGGATAAACCCTACCTTGCTTATATTGTTTGTTATCCCTTTCCAGCTTTTTAACTTTTTTCTTAAATATATTATTACATTTTTGGTCCACCCTACTGATAATCTTGTAGTACAAGTTTTCATACTGGGAAAACAGTAAATCAGTATTAATATTTTCATTCAAAATATTCACTTCTTCCCTTAATCCCTAATCATGGACTCATAAACAGCAACAGTTTTGACCAACAATTCCAAACCCCACTTATCAAACATTTCAGAGAAACTCTTTACAGTCACATTATCGTAATAAATTCCATAAGGAAACTTAAAAACCCTTAATCCTTGTGGTACTCCCTCTTGCTTAATACATTCATTCAGATAGCATATTTCCATTTCACACAGTTTAAATTTGAACAGCTTCTTTTCAAAAGCATAAATCATTTCCCTTAAAGACGTGTATTCAACATGCTTAAAATTTCTAGACTCAGAATTCAAATTATACAGTCTATTACCAGTTTCCTGGAAAGAAAAATGTCTTTGTATTAATTTTCCATACCTGTCAGTTTTGTTATTACTAATTGAATTATCATTACCAGTATTATTATTTCCCCTAGAACCACTATTAACATGACATCTTTCCTCACCCAGTACATATTGCTTGTTTCCCAATCAACCTTGAGAGGGTTTATTTTTATATTTACATAAACAGTTTGTACAATAGAGTTCTTTATCTGTCCCACCTCTACGTGGAGGAGATTGACAATGGCTGTTAGAGCCATGAATAATGTTAATCTTGTCAGCCAGTGGCTTAGAAACAGTACCTTGTTTAGAGTAAAATGTTTCATGCTCCTGGCGTTTTCCAGCATGTCTGCTAGTTTCCACAAATGCTGACCCAATCTCTGCTTCAAACTGCACTGCACAGTTACTTCTGAACTGTCGTTTAGATGGAAAAATACCTTGTTCACCTCCCAAGTGAATATTATGACCAGCATTGGGTGTAGAAATGTTCTCTCACCTCCATCATGGATTTGCACCAATGTGGTGACGTCACGCGTTTTCTTAAAGCATCAATGCTTAACATGCTCCTTGTCTGTACCAGAATTGTTACCAAAGTCATTTCCCCTTTTAGAACTATCAGGGGTAAAGGGAGAAAGAGGAATAATGCTGTTAGAATCCTTTTTGTTGTCCAAATCCTTTTTACTTTGCGAAAATAATTCAATTAGCTTAGTAAGCTCCCCCTTCAATTCAGCCACTTCCTTTTTCAAGGCTAAGAACTCGGGCTGTCCAGAATCGAGAATAGGAGAGAGCAACAAAGAGTCTGGGGACCCCATAACAACAAAACACCAAATAAAAAACAAAATCCAACCAAATGGTGTAAAAGTGCTGAAGTCTAACCAAGTTACAAGAAGTAGCACAACATTGCGAGTCCACAGATAGGATTTATTTGTACAAAATACACAAATAGTTAAGCGCTTTCATCAAACAGTATGACTTCATCAGAACAATTAAAATATAAGCTTTCAGGCTTAAATAACCCACAGTTTGAATTCATTGGTCTAGAAATTAACAAATCGTATTTCAAACACGCCAAATCTCATGAATAATAAAACAAATGAATAAAACCAACATTAAACATGTATGCCATTGCAAGGTTACACGGTTTGGTTATATGTGTGGATGGGGATTTGGAGCAGCTACGAGATCTACTACAGGTAAGGAAGGGTGTGTGTGTAAAAATGCCCCAGTTGCTATATACTGGTGGCTAGACTCATGTTGGTGGTACGGAATACCTCAGGCTTGAACCCTGTACCTTGTATGCAGGTGTTAAAGACCTGAATTCCCTACCCGCCACCATTTGTAAAAATAAAATGCAAATTTTTGCCTCATATTTGATATGATCTGTTCCTCATATCTGTAGTTTCTAAATGTTACAATGCTTGATATTTGATGGTGCAGTGGTAGCATTGTTGTGTCACAGCTGCAGGTTCTCAGGTTTGATTCTTGGCTGGGGTGCCTTCTTTGTGGGGTCTGCATCTTCTCCCTGTGTTTGTGTGCATTTGCTTTTGTGTCCTCGCATGTTACAAAGACATGTCTGCATTATTTCTTCCTGCGCCTCTGCTGAAAATTGTTTTTTTTTGTTCCAAGTCAGACTGTCCTGATTAACAAATGTTAGATAAAATTGACAGGCATTTGAATTTCAGACTTCAGGTTTCTGAATGTTTAATTCCTTACATATTTGATGGTGCAGTGGTAGCATTGTTGCCTCACAGCTATAGGTTTTCTGGTTTGATTCTTGGCTGGAGTGCCTTCTGTGTGGAGTCTGCATCTTATCCCTGTGTTTGTGTGGATTTGCTCTGGTGTCCTGCCATTTTACAAAGACATGTGTCTGCAATATTTCTCCCTGGTCCTCTGCTGAAAATTGTTTTTGTTCTGTCAGAAGTAAAATTGACAGGCATTTGAATTTCAGACTTCATATTCTTCAGAAAATACATAGTAACACAACGTAAGTTTATAAGATGAATATTTGAAATTTGTCCTTATTTTTGCGACTGTATTACCCCATTATTGGCTTTGTCCAGGTTTTTTGTGCTAAGGTTGACAGCTATGGCAAGAACTGAATTCACTGAATATGTTTGAGGGCTGTATTCCCTCATTACTGGGTTTGTCACGGTGTTTTGTGCTAAGAGGTTCAAGGTTGACAGCTATGATGAGAACTGAATTCATTAAATGATAGCCATTTAAGTTTCAGTCTTACGCTCTTTCACAAAGCAGTTGATTTGGTGTAGTGGTATGTTGCTCTGACTGTTTTGCACAGGGACCTTGGCAGTAAAATGTATGGAGGTAACACAGCATTTTTCTTTCACAAAGCAGGTGATTTGGCATCGTGGTATGTTGCTCTGACTCTTTTGCACAGGGACATTGGTAGTAAAATGTATGGTGGTAACACAGCATTTTTCTTTCACAAAGCAGCTGATTTGGCATAGTGGTATGTTGCTCTGGCTCTTTTGCACAGGGACCTTGGCAGTAAAATGTATGGTGATAACACAGCATTTTATTCTAGCAACTTTCCAAGATTATACAAGCAATGTTTAATGTGTCCCTGGTTTTTGGCTTTTGACCCCCCCAATAAATTTGGCTTTTTCCAGATTTCTTGTGCTGCGAAGTTGAGATGCAGTTGAGTATTGAGTAGATTTTACAAGGAGCTGAGAGCTGCAGAGAAAGAGAAGTTTAGTGCTGCTTATGCTAAGTCAGCTTGCATTGTTAATAGCACAACAGGTTGTGTACTTGCTTTTGTTGCAGAAGGTTGTTGGTTCTACTCCCACAAGAGGTGAATGCTGCCATACTGAAAAAGTTAAGATACTAACTATGAGCCTGTTATCAGTTTGCCATCCATTTCCTATTGCAATATTACTAGCTTATCATTTTTAATGTAATATAGGCAATTTATTCCTCAGGGGCATCAGACATTTTATTTTTCAATGAAACTATGAAATGTAAAGGTGATTGCTAGCGGAAACCTCTTCATTAGTTACAGATCTATCTAATGTGGAATTATTTAGATTACTGTTTTACTTCTTCAGAGATTGTGCATATTTACTGATAATGGTGGGCTGTAGAATTGTGCATATTTACTGATAATGGTGGACTGTAGAATTGTGCATATTTACTGATAATGGTGGACTGTAGAAGTTTAAGTAGACTTTTATGATGGAAATGTTCTGAACTGGGCAGTTTTGTCATTATGGGTGCATGCATTTTGTTTCATTGTTTATTGGAAAGATGTTCTGAATTGGGCAGTTTTGTCATTATTGGTGCATGCATTTTGTTCCATAGTTTACTGGAAAATGTTCAAAATAATAGGAATGTGTATCAAAGAGCAAATGTATGTTTCATATGCAAGGGGTCTATGATTTGAAAACAGCCCAGAATTAATCTTTATCTGCCACTGGTAAAATGTATTTTCTTTGAATGTTGGTTTCAATGCTGTTTCAATGAATGTGAGTTTCAAGGGCAAAGAAGTTTTAATGCTAAGTTTGTTTAGCAGATGTCTTAGTGTTTGTGCTGTAAAATGCAAAATAAAACTTTCAAATGAAGTCCAAATCATCATAGAAGTAAATCAGTATGCACATTAGTGTTTATGGTAAATGGAGTGAAATAGCCAAGTAATGGATCATTGGTATGGCTGCAGGGGGAGGCTCCATTCGACCATGATTTGGTGAGGGGGAAGGGCGGCAAACTTAAACACAGCCTCAGCTGAACTATACCTCCCAACTCTCTGGATTTTCAAAGAATGAATAGATTTTTGCTTCTTATTTTTGGTTTGTTCCTCATAAAATTTGTGGTTTTCTGGCAAATCATTTAGGAATTAAGTCACTAAATAATGACACACAGAGTTTCAGACTTCATAACCTTCAGAAAAATGCATGCTAAAGTAAGACCTGTTGTTCTATCAACTGTCTCACTTTATACAAGAGCAATTTTTGTACTGTTTATATGTTCCCCCAATATATTTGGCCTTGTCCAGATTTTTTGCATTAACAGGTTGAGAGGTACATGCAAATAAATTGCTTTATAGAATTAGGCATAGCCAAACCTCTCAACTGCCCCTGATTTTGGCTCAAAATGTTGCTCTTCCTCCTAATAATCCCTCCGCAAAATAGCAATTTTGGAAGAAAACATGGAGGGTTTACAGTTAAGAAATAACTGTAATAATCAGAGTTAAAGATTACTTTTATTTCAGAAATGCATGTAGATTATTTTATTTTGTCAGCTGCTCAAGTTAGCAGTACTAATATTAAAGTGTCCCTTCTTTGACAGGTTCAAAGCTGTATTGTGTGGCTATTTTATATTTTTACATCACATTTTTGGTCCATTTTTATAAAATTGTGGTTTTTTTTGGCAAATTAGTGACAAATCATTAAAGACTGAAGTTAAACAATAATGACCGTCATTTGAGTTTCAGATTTCATACCATTCAGAAAATTCATACTAATGCAATACCTATTCTATTATCTTTTTAAGTTTATAAGAACAATATTTAAAAAATGTCCTTATTTTTGGGCCTTTGTCCCACTTCTTTGTATGGCTTTGTCCAGATTTCTTGCTATGAGGTTGAGAGGTATGACATGTGTCAGGACCATCACAGTCAGCCAGAGACATTTCAAATTGTGACATACTTGTTGCACCCCACTCCCCCATGTAGTAACTCTGGATGTGTCCAAGCAAGGCAAGGAGTAGTTATGCAGTATAATTGTGCAGAGTATCCCCCCCCCCCCATCCAAGGTAGACACAAGTACTAGAGTGGCTTTTCATCTGTCCTTGATTTTTGTAGAATGTTCTGGTTTATGTCATATTTTTTCTACTGTTGATTTATGCTTATTACTCAAAGTGCCTGTTGCTCTGTGTTTAAGTAGCAATACTTTAATGACCATCAGGTAAGCTTGGCTGAGATTGTAAGATGCAAGTAAGCTTTAATAAGCATACTGTTAAAGAATTGCCAACATTGAAAGCCTTTCTGTTGTTGAAATGTAGAGAATACTTAACTAGATAATGTATAAGCCTTGGGTATTGAAATGCATATGACAGCATTTGTAATAAAGGACAGGATTACATTATTTTAAGAAGCTCCTTACACTTGGAGACTTCCAGTCATCTCTGAAGGCTTTACCTGTAAACTAAACAGAATGCCAGTTGTGTGGTCCGTAACCTGTACAGTAATCCTTTTAAGCAATGTATTTTGAGCTTATTTCTTGTTTGCTTTTCATTTTTTACTTTGATCATGTTTCCACATGAAACAAGTAGATAGTTGTCAGGCAGCAGGTCTTTTTTTGGATAAAAAACATTTTTACAAGTGGGGGCATCAGAGATTTCTGCCTTCAGCATGTTACTTGGTACTTTAATAAAGCTGAATATAAATTATAATTAGAACTGCAGTGCAAGAAGTGGTTTGACTTGAGTGCTGCTTGTTTTTCTTATACTTGATTTTGACTGGCATTCCATTAATGTATTTAAAAAGTAATTTATTTTTTCATGCCTCACAACTTTTTTGTTTCCATCTAGATATTAAGTAAGCTGTTATGCAGCCAATGCATTGAACTATTTTTTATTCTTCTACACTTCATTTTGTCTTGATTGGACTCTCATAAAGACGGTTTGGCACCCAGGGCAGTGTATTTAGTTAGTTTTTGTGGTTTTGAGCATAGCTCCTCCCCTTTCTAGTTAGCCACACCCCTTCCCAATTGACCCCACCCATCCAGCTGTCTCCTGCAGCCCCCCTTTGATTTGAAGTCACCAGCCGCCACTGTATCTATGGCCTCTACCCTGACATGTCTGTTGGCCTACAACATCACTGGGATGGCAGCAGGAATGAAGTCAAGAAATAATGATAATAAATATGTCTGCACCTCATTGACATCTGGACAAAGCCTAACATCAACTGGGGACAGAGGCACAAACACAGAGGTAGATTGGACATATTGCTGTCATATATTGAGACAGTTGCAGATGTTACTGGGTTTGCTGTAGCATCCTTTAGGAGGAATATGACATTGGTAATACCAATAGATGTGACTATTTACTGACTGCAGTCCCCAGAGTCCACGACTGATTTACCAAGGACACCAGCTGTCTGGGGAACAGACAAAACATAACAGGCAAATATGTGGCCAGTCTGTGGACAGCATGCCAGTGGAACGCTCTGTCAGAGACATATCACTGTCAGTCATGAAGTCACTCACTAAAACAACCCCTGTCAATCTATCAATCCACCATGTGTATAATAGCACTGATGACATGGAATCTGTTCACAAATCTGGAGATGTGTCCCCATGTTGTTTGGCTGTCTCCACATGTCATGTCCTGTAAAGTATTGCCACCTACTGTATGTGAATCTGTAGCCCACCACCTCTCTAATGTCCCTCACACAGGCAAGGAAAAGGGGCAAGGACCACATTAAGGAGTGTCCCATATGTCAGAACTAGCAGCAGTGTCAGGCCCACAACAAAATACTACATGGGCACCTACATAGTGGTATGGCATTAGCAATGCCTGACATCTGTACAGAGGACAGACAGAAAGTAGATAGCCAACAGGTTATGCATTAGGATGAATGTTTTGAAAGATAGAAGTGTGAAACTGGAAGGTATGCCATTACTACATGACAGCAGTCCTCAATGATATGTCCAAAAAACATAGTAGTCTACAGTTAATATCAAAATATCAGATCAATATCCAATAGGAGATACATACAAATATACAGCTCAAACACCAAGAAAAGATAGTCAGTACTCAGAGTCCCAGCTTTGCATGCAGAGGTGTATGGTTCTAGTACTACAATCTGCAATCTACTTTTACTTGGAAAAGCACTGTTAAAAGTATAGCGTAATGATACAATATGAGTAAAACTATTTCTGTCAACCAGTGCACTGTAGCTGGTGTAACAAGCAAGTCTGACTGCATATAACCTGGGATACTACCCATGTATAAAACAAATACAAAGAAAAAAGATTGCAGAACTACACATGCATACTCAGGTGTCCCATGCAGTATAGTTACACCCCTTGCTACTATAATGACAGCATATAAAAGCATGTTATATACAGGAAATTTAATACACGTATTAAAAATGTCATTTCCCTGCTATTTTATCAAACTGGAATGTGATCACTGGTTACCAGGGCTGAGCTATGCTTAGCAGGTTTAAGCATTGCTTAAATGTAAATGCTAAGCAGATTTGCGCACTGGTAAGCAAAGCCTACATGGTGTAAGTGCCTATTTGTTTAACAGTACATTAGAATGAAGTCCAGTCGAAATAAGTCACCGCTCAGCCAAGTAAAATGCAAAGCTTTATTGTAAAGCAACACACTTCTGCTTTTCGTCCTGCTCAAATCCCAAAACTTCTTCAGACAAATTAAACACAAACTGCAATGCCCTTAAATACTTGCTAATCAAGCAATCAAGTCTGTTAATTGAAAAAAGCTACAAGGTAGTATATCCAAAACCAGTTTGTCACGTTAAATAGTATGTAAAAACTTATGTATAAAAACGTGTGTATGAAAACATGTATATAGGAACTCCAGCATATAAAAACCTATAATCAGTTTACACTTCTTCTACTAAACTTCTACTTTAAAATGTATGTGAATGTGTAAATATTTTATTTCTAAATAAAAATAAAATTAAAGTTAAAAGTAGCATTAAAATTATTTTACAACTATAATTTTCTACCAGGTTGTGATTTAACCAGTAGAAAATAAAAATTATACTACAGAAAAAACTATCTAATGAGGCTCTTGAGCCTCAAAATACATTTAATTGATAAGCAGTCATTGAGACCAGGAAAGTTACTTGCATCTAAATGTAATTGCCAAACTAGTTTTAATTTTTCTAGTAATAGTGAAGACGGACCACCCCTCGCATTAACTGGCACCATGTCTATCCCTTTAAAACTAAACTCATGTTCAGGGTAGGTATATGTGTGTTTAGCCAAGGCATTTTTAGTTTATTAGTACAGATACTGGTTGTTGCATTGCT